>NC_134403.1:1190005-1490005 GCF_038048845.1 Mixophyes fleayi | reverse complement strand
AAAATTACCATATTAAAAAAAAAATTAACAAAAATTTAAATTGAAAGAGCAGGTGCGTTTTGTGACGCGTTTCTGTACCTGGAGAGTTCAGCGCACTGTAGGCTGATGTACATATAGTCTGGGATGGGCGCTTCTGGTTTAGCGCACATTACCACATGAGTGCCTACTATTAAACCCACATTACAATAAAAAGATATGTACATAGTAACTTAGTATTAGTTCCATACATAGTAATGACCAGCTCCACATACAATAATATAATAATAGATCCAAGCTTAATAATATCATTCCAGTACACAGTAATCTAGTATCAGCTCCACATACAGTATAATAATATATAATAACAGTACACAGTAATATAGCATCAGCTCCACATACAGTATAATAATATATAATAACAGTACACAGTAATATAGCATCAGCTCCACATACAGTATAATAATATATAATAACAGTACACAGTAATATAGCACCAGCTCCACATACAGTATAATAATATAATAAAAGTACACAGTAATATAGCACCAGCTCCACATACAGTATAATAATATATAATAACAGTACACAGTAATATAGTATCAGCTCCACATACAGTATAATAATATAATAACAGTACACAGTAATATAGCACCAGCTCCACATACAGTATAATAATATATAATAACAGTACACAGTAATATAGCACCAGCTCCACATACAGTATAATAATATAATAACAGTACACAGTAATATAGCACCAGCTCCACATACAGTATAATAATATATAATAACAGTACACAG
Organism: Mixophyes fleayi; assembly: GCF_038048845.1. Taxonomy (NCBI): domain Eukaryota; kingdom Metazoa; phylum Chordata; class Amphibia; order Anura; family Limnodynastidae; genus Mixophyes; species Mixophyes fleayi. Next base: position 1,489,225 of record NC_134403.1, on the reverse strand, counting down.
TAATATAGCACCAGCTCCACATACAGTATAATAATATAATAACAGTACACAGTAATATAGCACCAGCTCCACATACAGTATAATAATATAATAACAGTACACAGTAATATAGCACCAGCTCAGGTGGGGTACGGAATAAGGGCTGGCATTATTCTGACAATACTTACCCCGACGCAGCGACCCCGAACAGCTACTTCACGAGCTGCCTCCAGGATGACTGCTGTGACCGACTGCCAGGGATCGCGACCAGTGAAGAATCCGGCCACTCTGCATGACCTCGCTGCCGACCGCGACGCCTTAACAGCAAGGAGAAGAGCGTCGGCAGCGAGGTCATGCAGAGTGGCCGGATTCTTCACTGGTCGCGATCCCTGGCAGTCGGTCATAGCAGTCATCCTGGAGGCAGCTCGTGAAGTAGCCGTTCGGGGTCGCTGCGTCGGGGTAAGTATTGTCGGGGTAGTCAGCATCGAGCTGACTACCAGCGATCAGCTCCATACATGGTACAGATTGCAGCATGTTGTCAGGAATGTCACGAAGGTAAAATAAATGTATGTATCTCACTTTCCATACAGATGATTTAGTACCATGTCTAACACACTGACATGGGGTATAAGAGGTAAGTAATCAAGCAGGTAGGCGAGTACAACGCTGTCCTCCAGGATACAGGTGAGACCGGTTCTGTACAGACTGGGCCGGAGTCATTAAGGAAAGTAAAGCAAAAACAGGAGTAACTTGTCACCTGGGCAAAACCATGTTACATTGGGGGGAGGTAAATGTAAAATATGGGACAGAGTTATAGTTGGGGAAGGACATGTCCTAGATCAACTTTAAATTTCAGTGTAAAAATAAACCTATCAAGTGTTTGTGCTACATGAGAATACAGCCATTATTTATCTAATGTGCAAAGTAATAGACTAATTTGCACCCCTTGTATTGTAACATGGTTTATCCAGGAGAAAAGATACTTATTTTTGCCTTACTTTCCTTAATGAATCAGAGTCATAATGTCTAATTCTCCGATATTTTTTTATTTAATACACAAAGTTTGCTGGATCCACTGTATCAATGTACAGTAGAAATATATGACTTAGTTGGTGGTTGTTATCTTTCCTTTACACATATTTGTAATCCCACACGTTGAATTAGAACAGAGAGTAATGATTTACAAGTTAATTATGACATCCAAATGATGGTGTCCGCAGGCATCAGTCACACAGAGTTTGATTGACGGGTCTGGTTACAGGCACAGGATCCCCGGCTGCCGCGGACAGAGGGTATGGCTGAGGTATTAGCACGCAATGCCCTGCTGAGAATCACTAAGTGAGGGTAATGAAACTGTCTGAGGAGCGGCAGCCAGCTGACGTCAGTGATGTCTGGGGAGCCTGTGCCAGTGTCATCTGATGTGGGCTGAGACGTGTCAGCTGTATGTACATCTTTATCAATTAGCTGGTAAGTGGCCTGGGCCACGGCTCTCCGGCCTATGAAAGAGTCCTTGTTACTGTGGCTGAGACGCGGCGGGGGCTCAGGAACAGTGGTCAGGGAAAAGGATTAGTAACAAAAATGTTAGAGCTTGTAAAGGGACTTAAAACCACGTCATGAAACCCTCCACTGCAGCCGAATAATGGAGCAGTGTGTTAGTGTAATGCTGCCTCTTCACCGAGACTTAACGCCATCACTGCTGCAGGCACTGCAAGGTAGACAATGTTCCTGAAACATCTTTAATGCCAAAAGACTTCTTTACTCAAAATTTCACTTTCTGGAATTTCCAATTACACCTAAAGTATGATGTTAAGAAGCAGATGGATGATAATAGCGGAGACGGCTCATAGGCTGTGATGGAGTAAGATGTATGTACGATCCTAAGATAACCCATCTCAGGTTATGGGGTATTTTGGGGTATTTTGAGGAGGTTTTTTTTCTATACTTCACATCCCCCGGGACCACATTACATGAAGCCAATGGACTGTGCAGGGTGGGAGCACATAGTACCTGCTTGGACTACACCAGGGGGGTTGGAATCTGCTCTATTCAAGTTTATGTCATAAAAATGTCTCTTTTTATATTTCCTTCTGTTTCAGGTATAAAGAGATCTCAGAGTTGTCTACTGTCCACCCATAGACTACCAGACCCCCAACATGGGACGGGTAGTACCTGGGTGGGGGCACTCACTAGAGCAGTACGCCAAGCTTGGATACGTTGCAGTTATTAAATGTAACACTTGGTTTTACTGATACGAAGGAAAATATCTGAAGGGTCTGAAAACACAGAAAGATTGACTGCAATTAGTGAGAGGTGGTTAGTGCAGCCCCCCCCCCCCAGCCAGGGCCAGATCACAAATTGTATTCAAGAACTGTCTTGTGGTAGGTGCCCCTGCTCAGACTACCCCTCCCCCACCTCTACTGTCAGTCATCTGACAAAATGAATTTGCTGGTTCACTATTACAGAAGCTGCAATTAGTGTGACATACAAATGGTTTCTATTCATATTATTGGAGATAAGTTGTTAGATTTGTACAGATAAAAGAATCTCAGCACAGTCACTGCGCTGGTTACATATAAAGAACAATGTCCTGTAACTCCTCTGTGTCATCACAGGACGAGGGACAGAACTGTGACAGACTATAGAGCTTCTAGCAGACATACCTCAGAGCACGTGCACCGTATGCAGTATACAACACCTTGAGGTTCTAGGTAAGGATGCCAGCTCTCCCCGGGACCATACTTCTTGCCATGAAAGAGACAGAACATGTCCGGACCTGGAAGCAGATAGAAGATTTCATTTTACAATATAGTACAAATGATACAGCTCTATTGTAGTTATAGCGGCCAATCACAGACAGCCAGATCCCATCACTTCACAGATGCTCTGCTGTGGGGCAGGTGACTCAGACACACACATATACACCGATGCCTGTGCTGTGGGGGGCCGGATGGGGGAGGGAAGGGGCGCTGTGACGCTGGCCAAAAACAGTTCAAATATGGCTCAAGGAGCTGTATGTTTTATGATGATCAGTCTGAAACCTGTCACATATGCTGCTAATATAGAGGTGTGTACGGCTCTGTACACTAAAAGGGAATACACCTGTCCCATTCTGTGTCCATTACTGTGTATAGACAGGACTCTGCAATACCCCAACATCAAGTAAATGCTGGATCTTATTATAATACCACTATAAAGCACTATACACCTTTGGTGCACACCTGACCACTGGACATGATCATAATACATTTCTATTACACTGTATACAGACATAGGACACTACACCCCCAACATGACCTGACCACTGGACATGATCATAATACAATTCTATTATACTCTATACAGACATAGGACACTCCACCCCCAACATGACCTGACCACTGGACATGATCATAATACAATTCTATTACACTCTATACAGACATAGGACTCTACACCCCCAACATGACCTGACCACTGGACATGATCATAATATAATACAATTCTATTACACTCTACAGACATAGGACACTACACCCCCAACATGACCTGAATAGTGAACATGATTATAATACTGTCAGGTGCCGTCCCTGTGCTGTGTCCGTCACACAGGGACGGACGAATGCTTCCTCTGACGAGCGCCTGGTTGCTAGGCACCCAGACGAACTTCCAGGCAGGCGGCGGCTGCGCGTTCCGTTGCCTAGCAATGGGGCGCTTCTCTCTGATTCCGGCGGTGGTGTTCAACGTCACCACCGCCAATAGGTAGGACTGCCTCCTCTCTCTATAAATTGTCAGCTCTGGCACCTAGTGGGTGCCAGAGTATTAGGTCCTTCTAATCTCCAGCGTTCCTGTGCTTTCATATTCCTGTGTATCCTGTGTATGACCCGGCTTGATCTTGACTACCCGTTCTCTTTGGTGAGTAGTGCTGAAACCAGTAAGCAGAATACCCCAGAGTTCCGTGACAGTATACTCTGGCCATGTAGTCAGATGGAACAGGTGAGCCCTCGGCTCGGGATCTTCTTCTCCATCTTGCCCGCCGAGTTGAACAGCAGGAGGCGGATCAGGCTCGCTTACTTCAGTGTGTCCAAGGAGTTATGTCTCGACTAGACTCCTTGCAGGGAGCCTTAGCTACACCTCCGACAGAACCCCCCGCTGCTCCCCCTCTCTCTCCGCTGTGGCCCTGGTGGCTCTGTCTTCTTCCACGACTCCTTCTACTGGGCTCAGAGTTCCTTCCTGGAGAAATTCGATGGAGATCCAAAGAAATGCAGAGGATTTCTCAATCAGTGCGCCATCCACTTCGAGTGCAACTCCTCAGCCTTCTCCTCCGAACGCACAAAGGTAGCCTTCATGATATCCCTGCTCAGCGGACAAGCGCTGGCCTGGGCTTCACCTTTACGGGAGCGTAACAATCCCTTGTTGGAGAATTCCGCGGCATTCATCGATATGTTTCGCAAGGTGTTCGATGAACCTGGTCGGGTCTCCTCAGCCGCCTCTAGCCTCTTGAATCTTCGACAAGGTTCATTGTCAGTCGGTCAGTATGCAGTCCAATTACCCACCCTCGCATCAGAACTTCGATGGAATAACGAGGCCCTCATAGCTACCTTTTGGCAGGGTCTTACTGACCGAATCTAGGACGAACTTGTCACCAGGGAGCTCCCCTCTGATTTGGATTCCCTTATTTCCCTGTTCATTCGGATCGACCTACGTTTCAGGGAGAGAACGTCGGAGAGATCCTCAGCAAGACGCCCTCTCCGATTGGCACCCACTTTCCAAAATCCCATATCTGCTACGGAAGAACCTATGCAGCTTGGTCGCTCAAGATTGACGCCCGAGGAACGCGAGAGACGGTTCGAGCAGAGATTGTGCCTATACTGCGGGGAGTCCGGTCATGTGTTAAGTCTCTGTCCTAAGAGACCGGGAAACGCCTCCTCCTAGACAGTAAGAGGGAGGCCGCCTTAGGAGTAGCTGTTTTCACTGCCTACTCTTGTTCCAACCCTGAGTTTCTTATGCCTGTACAACTGTTTCAAAGGGACCCCAGCAGACCCTAGCCTTTGTGTATTCCGGTGCCGCTGGGAATTTTATCTCGGCCTCTCTTGCTTCGCAGCTCCAATTATCCATCCTGGACCTTCCCCAGGCGCTCACGCTGACGGCTGTGGACGGTAACTGCGTCAGCAATGGTACCATCTCCAGCATCACTAGCGCCATGCAGTTGCGGATTGGAGCCTTTCATCAAGAGTGGATCCAATTCCTAGTGTTACCTCAGTCAATCCACTTATTTTGGGTCTTCCCTGGCTCCGAGCCCACTTTCCACAATTTGACTGGGCCCGTGCCGAAGTTATCTCCTGGGGCCCGCAATGTCGTAACCAGTGTATCCTCTCACCTCGTCCATGAGTTTGTCTTACTCAGACCCATTCCGAGAAGGTCATATTACCTTCGGTCTACCAATCCTTTAAGGACGTCTTTTCCAAGCAAAGATCGGAGATTCTTCCACCCCATCGCCCTTGGGAATGTCTGATTGATTTAATTCTGGGAAAACAGATTCCACGTGGCAGGACTTATCTCTTATCTTTGCCGGAGATTCAGGCGATGTCACAGTACATCTCCGAGAACCTAGCCCGAGGTTTTATCAGAAAATCATCTTCTCCTGCCGGAGCAGGGTTCTTTTTCGTCAAAAAGAAGGACGGATCTCTACGTCCCTGCATCGACTACCGACAACTAAATAAGATTACCATTAAAAATTGCCCCTTATTGCTGATCTTTGTGATAGGATCAGCAGAGCGCAAGTCTTCACCAAACTGGATCTCTGAGGGGCATATGCTCTTGTACGAATCCGTCAAGGAGACGAGTGGAAGACAGCGTTCAACACGCGGGATGGACACTTCGAATATCTAGTTATGCCCTTCGGGCTTAGCTACGCTCCTGCTGTCTTCCAATCCTTCGTTAATGAGGTCTTCCAAGATCTGTTATATCACTCCGTTGTTGTCTACTTGGACGACATCTTGATTTTTTCCCGAGACATTATCTCCCATCGCTCTCACGTTAAAGAGGTATTATCCCGCCTGTGAGCTAATCAACTTTTTTGTAAAATGGAGAAGTGTATTTTCGAGGTCGATCAAGTCCCTTTCCTTGGGTATATTGTATCAGGCTCTGGACTATGTATGGATCCAAAAAAGGTATCTGCCATTACTAGTTGGCCTCTTCCTCAAGGCATCAAGGCCATTCAAAGATTTGTTGGGTTCACCAACTATTACAGGCAGTTCATTAAAAGCTTCTCTTCCATTATTGCTCCTATAACTGCTCTGACTCGGAAATCATCCAATCCCAGAAGCTGGCCTCCCAATGTTCTGAAGGCCTTTAACCTTTTAAAACAAGCCTTCTCATCTGCTCCAGTCCTTTCCCAACCGGATCAATCAGAACCCTTTTTTCTGGAAGTGAATGCTTCCGCCGTGGGTATTGGTGCAGTACTATTGCAGAAATCCAAACTTGGCGTGCATCTCCCCTGCGGGTTCTTCTCTAAAAAGTTTTTGTCTCACGAGAAGAATTACGGCATTGGCGACAAGGAGCTTCTCGCTATCAAGGCAGCCCTGGAGGAGTGGCGGCATCTCTTAGAAGGCTCTCGTCACCCAGTAACAGTTTTAACAGACCATAAGAACCTGCTTTATATCAGTGAAGTTCTGTGTCTCAACCCATGCCAGACTCGAAGGACAACGTTCTTTGCACATTTCGATCTTGTCCTGACTTATCATCCTGGGTCCAAGAACATTCGAGCAGATGCCCTGTCTCGATCCTTCGACAACACCGACCTTTGCATTTCTCTAGAGCCTCTGCCTATCCTAACACCCACCAGAATTATTGCTCTTATCAACACCTCTTCTAAGACACCCCCTAGGGGTTGTTCCTTTCTGGAGCCTAATTTACGAGCCAAGGCATTACGGTGGGCACACTCCTCCAAGTTTGCGGGGCATGCCGGCGTTAAGAAGACATATGAATTTCTTCGTCGACGCTTTTGATGGCCGGCACTGCATACTAACATACGAAGAATTTTGGCCTCCTGTGCCTTGTGTGCTCGTTGTAAAAACCCCGGGTTGGCTCCACCAGGTCTCCTACAACCTCTCCCTACTCCAGACCTTCCTTGGCAAAGTATATCCATGGACTTCATCACTGATTTTCCCTCTAGCAATGGGTTCACTACCATTTGGGTTGTCGTTGACAGATTTTCTAAAATGGCCCACTTCGTACCCTTGACCGACCTACTATCTGCTTCTCAGCTTGCCCTTATCTTTGTTAAAGAGATATTTAGGCTTCATGGCTGCCCTCGTGAAATTATCTCGGACCGCGGGGTGCAGTTTGTTTCTCAATTCTGGAGGGCTTTTTGTAAGACGCTTGATTCTGACCTCAAGTACTCGTCCGGCTATCATCCACAAACTAATGGCCAAACGGAGAAGGTTAACCAGGACCTCGAAGTCTTTCTACGATGTTTCTCTTCAGACAATCAAACGGAATGGTCTAACCTCCTACCTTGGCCAGAATTCTCCCATAATTTTCATCACCATGAATCTTCCGGTGCCTCTCCATTCTTTGTTGTTTATGGAACCCAACCCACCCTCCCAGATTTCTCCGGTCAGGTCCCTTCTCCAGTTCGGCTGTTGATGGCTTAATACGGAATTTTTCTCAGATTTGGTCAGCTACCAAAACCCAACTTCAGGAGACTTCTCAACGCTACAAGCAAGTGGCGGACCGTCATCGGAGACTTATTCCTCTATTTCAGGTTCATGACAAAGTATGGCTGTCTACACGTAACCTCAAATTGAGGGTACCTTCTAAAAAATTGGCTCCTCGTTATATTGGTCCCTTCCCCATAACTCATGTTGTCAATGCAGTGACCTATAGAATCCGTCTGCCTCCTTCCCTGAAGATCCACAATGTCTTTCACGTCTCTCTCCTCAAACCCCTCATACTCAACAAATTCCATCGTCAGCCTCATCATCCTGCTCCTATCCGGACCTCTACTGATAAAGAATTTGAAGTGAGTCGTATCCCTGATTCCTGTGTTCTCCATGGACGACACCAATTCCTGGTCCACTGGAGGGGATTCGGGCCAGAAGAGAGATCCTGGGTAGAGAAAGAGGATCTTCATGCTCCACGTCTTCTAAAGCAATTCCTTGAAGGAAGATCTATCCAACAAAGAAGGGGAGGAGGTACTGTCAGGCACCGTCCCTGTGCTGTGTCTGTCACACAGGGACGGACGCCTGCTTCCTCTGACGAGCAACCAGGCGAACTTCCGGGCAGGCGGCGGCAGCGCGTTCCGTTGCCTAGCAACGGGACGCTTCTCTCTGATTCCGGCGGTGGTGTTCAACGTCACCACCGCCAATAGGTCGGACTGCCTCCTCTCTCTATAAATTGTCAGCTCTGGCACCTAGTGGGTGCCAGAGTATTAGGTCCTTCTAATCTCCAGCGTTCCTGTGCTTTCATATTCCTGTGTATCCTGTGTATGACCCGGCTTGATCTTGACTACCCGTTCTCAGTGCTCCTCGTGAATTGACCCAAGCTACGTTTGACCATTCCTTTTCTCCTGCGGTCCTGATACCTGACCCGGCTAGTTCCTGACCACGATTATGGATTCTCCTCCTGGCATCTCCTGATTTCTCGGTTTGATCCGGCTTGCCTGACACCTCTTCCATCCTATCGCTTCACTGGTTGCTCCCTCTGAGGACCGCGACCTGCGTGTCTTCCACAGCAAAGACCATACTTCCTTGCGGGGGTCCCTGGCGAAGACTTGGAACACGTTAGACTCCGCACCTCTTTGGTGAGTAGTGCTGAAACCAGTAAGCAGAATACCCCAGAGTTCCGTGACAAATACAATTCTATTACACTATACAGACATAGGACACTACACCCCCAACATGACCTGACCACTATACAATTCTATTACACAATATAAACATAGGACACTACACCTCCAACATGACCTGACCACGGAACACGATTATAATACAATTCTATTACACTATACAGACATAGGACACTACACCCCCATCATGACCTGACCACTGGACATGATCATAATACAATTCTATTATATTCTATACAGACATAAGACACTACACCTCCAACATGACCTGACCACTGGACATGATCATAATACAATTCTATTACACTCTATACAGACATAGGACACTGCCAAACTTATGTAGACACAGGATTGGATATTACAACTGGAGTGGCATTAGATCTGCTTCAGACAGACTGTGACACGGAACATGTGGGCAGCATGGAATTCATCATCTTGCAATACGCTGAATAGAGACTTAAACCAATATATAGATGCAGTTAAGGAGACCATACTTAAGTTAAAATGTGACCCACCGGATGAAACCACAGATTTAAGAGAGCTTGTACACGAGAGATACACTGCGCTTCAGAAGAATAATACTGAGGCACACAATATATATGTCCAGTTTAAAGAACAGCTAAGAAACCAGAGAATACAAATGAGTGTGTCACCAGCCCCTAAAGATTAAGCTTTGGAAGATGAAGGCGAGGAGATCGCCATCCCCAAGAGCACTCTTATAACACAGTTGGAGATGGTGTACCCAGTGAAAAGCAAAGTATGTGGTCACACGTACGAGAGAGAAGCAATTGAAAGGATGATTGAAAAAAACTTCAGCACTTATAGCACTTGTAGGTAACATAGGCACACAGCGGTAGCTGAAAGGATAAGTGTTGCTAGATGAAATTGTCCTTGGAAGTCTCCGATCCACCCTTATGTTGGATCTTAAAAAAGGACATTCACATTTTAACAAACCAAGCACTTCAGCACAAGGAGTGCCACTTTTGTGAATGGATTGCTTGGTTTGTTAGGGCCCCCACAAAACAAGGAAACAATGGGCTTAAGGCAGCTAAGATAACAGTGCTGTCAATGAACTCTACAGTGAAGATGTCATCATCTTCAGCCTCATCCTCACCCTCATCAGTCTGTACATCATCCTAACACAATATGAATTCAACATTGCAGGAAACCACCATTACAGAAGTTATGTCAAAAACAAAAATGTGAAAAAAAGCTTTTACCTTTTAAAAGAAAAAAACACTTATCTATTTTGCACGCAGCGGCTAGACTGATTTTCCTTACAAACCGTTATTCCTCTGCTGAGCCACTCTGTCAGTCTCTACATTGGCTGCCTGTATTTCAACGAATCCAATATAAAATTCTTCTACTAACATACAAGGCCATCAACAAAAATGCACCGACATACATTTCCTCACTTGTCTCGAAATATCTCCCTACTCGACACCTCCGTTCTGCACAAGATCTACGTCTCTCCTCCACTCTCATCACATCCTCCCATTCTCGGTTACAGGATTTTTTCCGGGCTGCACCTACTTTGTGGAATTCCCTCCCACGCACAGTAAGACTTTCCTCTAGTCTTCAAACCTTCAAGCATTCACTGAAAACCCACCTCTTCAGACAAGGTTATGATATTCCTCAACCATCATCTTAATTTCCCTAGATTACCCTATTACCATCCTCTACACTGCTAACGCAAGACAACAACCTTCTGACCAACATTGCAACACACATAGCCCACTCAGTACTTTTACATTTGCAGTCTGGCTGGTCCATTGTGCAATATGATGTAGCACATGCCCTTGTGTTTCTAACTCCCATTGTCCTATAGATTGTAAGCTTTCGAGCAAGGTTCTCTTACCTCTCTGTCTGTATGTATTACCCAGTATTGTCTTATTAATGTTTGTTCCCAATTGTAAAGTGCTACAGAATTTGCTGGCGCTATATAAATAAATGTTGATGATGATGATGACTGTTATGCTGACAGTCTGTTCACAAACTTACAAAACCTGATGACGGAGGTATTCACCTATAGCAGCCGCCTTTCCCTTAAAGCTTTATACGCTCACCGATACTCAGATGACCCCAGGACTTACCTCCAGATGTAATGTAAGTTTGTAACACAGGACCGTATCGACAGGCCAGGAGGCTGAATAGATGGCAGAGGATGGTCAAAGCCGAGGTCAGGGGTCACTAGCAAAGCAGAATGGTCTGAAAACATGCCAAAGGTCAGGGTCACAGGCAGAGCAGCAGAGTCCAAGTTACAAGCCAAAGGGCCAGCATCAGGGGCAAGAAGGCAGGGTCCAAGGTACAGGCAGAAGGTCACAACAGGAGATCTAATAGAAAAGTGACAGAGGATCCACAGGAACTGGGACCAACAGGACAGGAGCAGGTCAGCAAACTGGGAAGCATACGCTATAACTGGCAGGGAGGCTAAGCCCTCCCTGCCTTAAATAGTGACACTGACCAATCAGGGTTTTGCCCTGTAACAGACCATAGAAGCAGGTAATTGAAAACTTAGTTAATTAATCAGCCCACAGGCTGTACCCATTTCAGCGCATGTACCTGTCTGCTCTGTAATGCCGGGGCGCACTGAGTAGAACACTCGGCATCCGGCCTTTGCCTTGGCAACGGTCAGGCCGAGAAACAGGAAGTAAAATCCCGGTCGTTGTGGAGACGGCCCGGGACGCCAGCAATGGGACGAGGTGAGTCACGGCGGTGCCCATGGCCGCCACGGCTCCTGACACACACATCTTTAATAAAGGTGAAACTTTACTATGGAAAAACATATAATTTCCAACATGTTATTTTTCCCAAATATTAATAAACATTCCAGCATCAGCTAGCTTACTTCTCTCAGATAGATCTTAGCACCTGCAATCTACACTGTCATCATCCTCACACTCATCATCCTCACACTCATCAGTGTGTACATCATTATCATTTAAAACTAGTTCATCCCTGCTGGAATCCACAATTACAGGAGTCTCTGTACTTTGATCTAAATGCCAGTAAATGCCTTCCCCGTGGAATTTGTAGTTCAATTTACAACAGAACTGTCACGATCTTTGGGAAATTCTTATAGACCAGGCCAAATGTCAAAATGTTCTCCTGAATCATCTGCATCATCCTTGGGTCTCTTAGAAAAGCTTAGTTTTTTCCTAGCAGCAGTAGCCTGAGAAACTGAAGGAGAGGACGCCATCGCATCATGTACCACTTCAGCTGTCAACTTACTCACCAGGAGCTCATTGCATCTCTTGTGATCTCAGACAGTGGGAAATAAAGAGAAGACATAGCTCTTAAACCTAGGATCATAGTCGACAAAATGTAGTGATATGATTTCCAGAAGTTGATAACTCTTCAATCCGGGCGAATCGATTAAAGTACTTCATCTACAAGGCCGACGTACTTAGCGTAGTTTCTTTGTTTTATCTCCTCTTTTAATTTTTCAAGGTGCTTTTCCAAAAGTCTAATTAAGGGAATCACTTTGCTCAATCTATCTCTGTCTACTTCTATTGTGACTACTTTGTATCGTTTCAGCACCTTGCACAACACGGAAATTATTCTCCACTGCGCTGGACAAAAATACATTCCCACTCCTTTCCCAATGTCATGGCTTGTGTAGTAAGCGTGGATGGCTTTTCAGAGTTTCTCCATCCTTACAAGTATATAAAGTGTAACATTCCACCTTGTTACCACCTCTTGCGTCAGTTTGTGGCAGGGCAAAATAAATTGTTCTTGCACCTCGCTCTTCTCCTTGTTTACTTCCGAACCACTGACCTTGGAGTACCCATGGATTAGAGTTGCCACCTCTAATGCCTCCGCGGGACTCGACAAGACATCAGTGACGTAATCAGCATAGGCCACGATCCTCAACGGACGACCTGGGCCCAGTCTCACTACCACTGCAGTGCCTCCATCTAGCCTCCGGATGAAGGGGTCAATGGCAAACACATACAGAAACGGGTTCAGGGGGCAATCTTGCCTTACACCAAAATCGACAGCGAAGGACGGACCCACCCAACTATTCACAAGAGGGAAGCTCTTGGCCTGCCTGCAGATCGTCTGAAGCCAATTAACCACATGTACTAGGAGCCCATACCTCAGAAGGAGAGCCCACAGGTACAAGTGAGGAAATCAGTTCAAATAAATCCAGTGGGATAAGTAAATAAATGAGAATGTCTTCCTTATCCTTCCTAAGAGCACCCTCAGCATCGCGCAAATCCCTCATCTCCTTAGCATCGACCGACTTCCTACAGCTCTGGTAAGGAGCAGGCGAGTGGTACTTCCCCTAATCCCTCTCCAGAACTAAGGAAGCAAACCTGTATCTCCTTATCTGAGCTTTCACCTGGGTGATATCCCCACCGTCTACCTGCTCAGAGATCAGGAATCCAAGTTTCCTTCTCAAGGCCAGGTAGGCGTTCTCATTTCCCAAGTTTATTCTGGCTACAAGGTTGCAGAAGAAGCTCCTAGTCCTCTTCTTACACACCTCCCACCACTCAGATCTACTGCATCCAGCCTCCAGAAATGACTCTTGAGATTCAAAGAAGTCACTAAAAGACTTTCTGATCGCCTCTTCTTCAAGGAGCCTGGAGTTCAAGCGCCAAAGGCCTCTACCCTTCTGAGGGGTTTCTGAGGCATTCAAGGATACACAGAGGCAAATTTGATTGGAGAACTCCACAGGCCTCAGCACTGGCACCAAAGTTGTCGAGCTCTCCTTAACAAAAACCCTATCTATCCTAGACCTACAACCAGTGTTCCCTCTAAGCTGAGCAATCTGGAAAGGTTTGCATTCACAATCTGCAGGATGTTTCCCAGTAAGATACAGGTTTAACTCTATCATTTCCAGATTGCTCAGCTTAGAGGGAACACTGCCTACAACTACCTCTAAGAAAAGTGAAACCCGTGAGGTCTGGTAACTGACGAATGTGCACATCCACCAGACCCACCTGTCTAACCATACAAGCTAAAAATTTAAATCATAGCCCAGAACAGTCTTTGAGCCTCCCCTGTCTTTGGACCTAGTGACGGTGTTAAAATCACCTCCAAAGACTATCATCCTGGCTGTAAAGAGATATGGCTTGATCGCTCTGAAGAGGCACTTTCTGTCCCACCTATTCTGGGGACCATAAATATTAATTAACCTCAGGATTACTTGCAGGATCATACACCTACCTACTTGTAGTTCAATAATTCGCTGGAGAGTTATCATACTGGTAAAAAGGATCGTCAACCCACCATACGGCTCGTCCACAAGAGACCAGAAAGAGGGGCCACGCCTCCACTCCCGCTTCACTTTATGGAGATCCGCAAACTGCCCCACCCTAGTCTAAAAAGTCAACCTTAAGCGTGTTGAAAGAATTAAAGGCCACATAACGAGCACGCTTGGACAATATAGACGCCACATTACTGTTGGAAAATCTAATGAGTTGGGAAACTACCATTCTGAGTTATAAAATAGGACCCAGATCACATTTTCCTTGTCTTCTTACCGGAGTCCTCGTCCGAAGAGCCCCACCGTTTAATACTAACAGCTGCGGGTATTACCCTATCCTCAATGAGGACTAGCTCCTCACCCTCATCTTCTGGGGATACCTCATTAACCACTGAAACAACAACACTAGAAGTAGTAGCTAGGGAGGGTAAATCCACAACACCTGTTCTCTCTACCACACTTAAATCAGGTGGCTGCACAATCTGAATCGGACCAACCAAAACAGCCTCCTTTGGGTCATGAGGGACAGGGGTCGGGGGATTAGGATCTAGAATAGTAGGGACGGGCCGTATGGGGGGCTGTAGGGGTGGAGGTCTGGACAGGCATTTCTAAAACGAGTTGTTCTACCTCTCTAGAGGACGCAGTTAAAGGGTCTAAAATGGAGGAGAGAGGGCGGTTAGGAGATAAATCCACTACTGACAAGGTAGATTTTACAGGTGCCTCCACAAAAAACTTCCACCTCTTTTGATGCTGTCTCACCATCTCTCCTCTTAGACTTGTCCTTAGGTTTTTGGTACACAAGGGGGGCCTCACACAGTGATGAATTTCTAGCCTTTTTCTCCTTACTATTTTGGGCCTAAAAACCAGCTCACCTTCTCCATTTCTCACCAACTCACCCTTTTTTCCTCATCACTTGAAAGAACCAAAAAATTGTTTGACAAAATCAAGCCCTCCTCCCTCCCTCTTCTCCTTCTTTAGGTCACAAATGGCTCTTCTTTCACTGGAACGGGTATTTTGGTAACTGGGACATTGGCTGAGGCACGACAGAAACTGGCTGGGGAGGGCCTGACACAGAAGAGGATACCGGACCCTGAAAAGGTCACCCAGCCTGAGGTTGGTGAACAGTCTGACATACATCATTACTCTTATTTACACTTAACATTGCAGGTATTCTCTTTGCAGACTCCTCTATTACTCGCAGAGCATCCTTAGCTCTAACTGGAATCTGCAACGGGCCATATATGGAGTCAATCACACGCTAATAGAGGAACTGCTAGCCACAGACACTGATACTGGAGCTGCATTCCCAGCAGACATGGGGATAACCCCCGCCAAGAGCCGAGACAAGCACACACCACATCGGCTAGTAGCTACAGCACCTGACCGCAATCTTACCCCTGTCTCCATATTTAAGTCTGAAACAGGCTTGAGGTTCACTAACATAGCTGGGCACACATTTTGGATGTCAGGGGCAGAGCGCATCACATTAGTGGGAAGCGGTACAGAGGAGGAGCCTTCCAGTCTTGCCAAATTAACGGCCGGAAAACCATCACTTTCCCCTGCAGTGCCGCAGCCTCACCTGACGCCATCAGCGGATCCCCTTCCAGCTCACGAATGCGATCATATAGCGGGTTACCCGCTGAGTGCGGCACACCCGAGACATATACATTCACAGGCATAGATGCAGAGGTTTCTTCCCTCTCTGACATAATCTCCTCCGATGCAGACGATTGTAACCGGGAAACAGAGCTTGCAACTGCCGTTGCTTCTCGGACAGGTCTTAATCCAGGCGGTCAATTTCCAAAGCATACCCAGCGGGGTTACGTCTGTAAGCACTGTTTTTCTGTTTCTTTTTAAAAATAATTCAACAACGATTCATCAAGTTTACTTACCTCTAAATCTGGCTGTTTCACGTAGCATTAACACCTCCTCTCCAGCAGGAACAGAGGTGTCTTCACACACAAGCACTGAAGTTGCAGGAGCAGCAGACATTACAGGTGTAGTAGTAGACACCGCAGATGTATCAGTAGCAGGCACTCTGTTAGTAGCAGTCATTGTAGTATCGGCAGACACTGTAGTTGTAGCAGCTGCAGACATACAGCTATAGTAGTAGCAGGCACTGGGGATGTATTCGTAGCAGAAACAGTGGCAGACATTGGAGCTGTTAATTCACACTCTTCATGCACACAGTTAACTTGCACTTTACCTCCCATGTCTTCACACTGATTAAACATATATTGACTTTTCTGCTGCGAGTTTGCATGCACCTCCACCTCAGCCCATGCTGACATGTTATCCAAAGTTTCCTTAACTTCAGGAGCCTTCCCAGGCCAATTGTTGCATTAGGACTTCTGGGTTATTTCTACATGAAACTGGAACCGAGCTCTGAGCTTCCTCTGGACAATGTCCAAATACAAGAGATGTTCACTGACCCCCATGTTCTGGTTTTGGATCTGGATTAACTTTTTGTTTTGGTTTTGGCAAAACCGCCCTTGCGTCCCAATATTTTCTAAAATCCCAATTTTTTTGCTAAAATCACATAATTTTGCTTTTTCCCCCTACATTATTATTAATCTCAATAACACTAATTTCAAGTCATTTGCAGTCAATTTTGACCCCCTCAAAGGTCACAATATTATTTTTAGACACTTTCAAACAAAAACTGCAGCGACCTGGCTGGATGCTGAGCGACAGAGCAATGACACAAACACACAGCAGTTCATAGCACATCTAGGACACATTGGCACACAGCAGTGGCAGAAAAGAAAAGAGGTGCAAGATGGAGTTGTCCTTGGATCATGAAACCAGTTATAGCTAATTTGATCGCTCCACCTGTTCCTCGGATAACTGTGGTAATTCTACAGTTAATACATGGCGACGAGCGCTGACCCCCCCCCCGGGATGCGGCTTTTATCAGACCCAGACCAATCCAGGGTGCCAGACAATTCACTAAAAAGAGCCATTGTAATTCACAGCAGAAAGCAAGTTCATCACAGAGCTTCGAATCAGTCCCAATTCCCACAAAATTATAATCTAGTTAGGTACCTTTGATGTAAAATACAGATTACATACACTTGATGAAACCGCAGCAAAGTGGAAGGTAATATATATACACGTCTATTTAGACATCCATGTTTACATTACTGTGGCTTTACATACGCTACAAATAGCTAGACAACTGTTGTCAGGATTTGAGTAAAAATAATTCCATACATAAGAAGTGGATTTTTTGGTTTTATGTCCAGGCATGACAATGGCCTTCATCTTATCACGTGCCAGAACTGCTTCCACCAGTGCAGGACTTGCACAAACAACATCATCCTCATCAACATCCTAATTAGCGCCCTCATCGGCTACACAATTATCCCCCTCATCCTGTTGCAATTCCAATGTGGCAGCCTCAATTGGTGTATCACCGGCTACACTCGGGCTGTTCATGCACACATCTGCAGAAATGGTGAAAGGGACCTTCTTTATGGGTACACCATCAGACAGGTCAGGATCACACATAGCGCTCGTGGATAGACTCTCCTCAGGGATTTGTGTCATTTCTAAATCTGAACATACATTTTCCTCTAATGTCTTACTGTTTTCTTCCAGCTCGGCTTTTACACGTAAAAGTATGTGGACACCACTTTTGGAGTCCGAAGGACAAGGTCTTGCTTGGTCACGACTGACCTTACAAGAAGAAGCCTCAGTGACAGTTGCAGAACTAGCACTCATAGAGAAAGGCGAAGGCCTCATTCTTTCCTTGCCACTGCATGTGTAGAATGGCATGTTGACAATTTTATTTTTTTCTGTAGATAACTTTGCCTGGATTACAGCTCTTTTTTTCTTGACCAAGGTGAAAGGTGTTTTTTTATATTTTTGTTTCCCTGACTTACAAACACTATGCACTTTAACATAGGCTTTAGCAGATGATGTAGAGGGATTACTATCATCATGACTGGTGCCAGCAGCTGCTTGGTGCTCCTGCTCTTCTGTGTACTGCTGTGAATCGATTTTAATAACGCTGTACAATTTGACTGCAAATTCAGAAGATCAAGCCTGCCAGCCCTAATATTTTTATTTCAGCAATTACAATTAGCAATGGAGCAATGGAGCTCTCCTCTTTGTGTGTTACCTATAAAACACCATACAATTTGACTGCAAATTCAGAAGATCAAGCCTGCCAACCCTAGTATTTCTATTTCAGCAATGACAATTAGCAATGGAGCAATGGAGCTCTCCTTTTGTGTGTTACCTATATAACACAGTACAATGTGACTGCAGATTCACCAAGGGGTATATTTACTAAACTGCGGGTTTGAAAAAATGTAGATGTTGCCCCTAGCAATCAATTAGATACTAGTCATTTTGAAGAATGCACTAAATAAATGAAAGCTAGAATCTGAATTTGTTATATGGAACATCTCCAATTTTTCAAGCCCGCAGTTTAGTAAATCCAATGGAGCAATGGCGCTCTCCTCTTTGTGTGTTACCTATATAACACAGTACAATGTGACTGCAGATTTAGAAGACCAAGCCTGCTAGACCTATTAATTCTATTTCAGCAATGACAATTAGCAATGGAGCTCTCCTGAATGTCACTGGAGACTTTGAAGAACACTGCACCCCTCCTCTTTCTTTTCTACCTATGACGCTGCCCAACTGCTCTAGAGACTGCCAAGAACTGTGCTACCCCTTCTGTGTCCCTCTGTGAAATGGCGCTGGATCACTGTGGAGGGCGGTACTTATAGAATCCAAAACTTGCGAGATGCGACGACGTAACAATGAAGTTTTGCCTCGTATTCAATTCTGAGGGAGTGCGAAAGTACCGAGCCGGCTCAGCTCTCGGATCTGCTAAGTTCGGGTGTGTTCGGTTCTTGGGGGAACCGAGCCTGAGCATCTCTACCAAATACAGATGGTTTGCTCTCATCCCCAGCCAAGGGATGTCATTGCAACATAGCTTATCTCGCTTGGACTCTCCTCAGGATATGTCATTTCTGATAACGCCACCAATATTGTTAGATCATTACAGCGGGGAAAATTCCATCACTTTCCCTATTTTGCTCACACAATCAACTTGGTGGTACCAAGCTTTTTAAAAAAAATGACAGTGACATGCAGGAGATGCTGTCTGTGTCCAGAAATAATTCAGGTCATTTTTGGCATTCTGCAACAGCATGTAGCAGATTGCAGGTGCTGCAAGACGAACGGAACTTGAGGAGGAATGTACTTTAGTCCAGCGCAGTGGAGAATACTTTCCGTTTTGTGCCAGGTGCTGAAACCACTCTAAGTAGTCACCTGTGAAGTGAGTTCAGAAACTGTTAGCTTGGGTCAAGTGATTCCCCTAATTATACTTTTGGAAAAGCAGCTAGAGAAATTGAAGGAAGAGATGAAACTAAGCAATTCCGCTAACTTGTAAATGAAGTAGTTTATTTGCGTCGCTAGGATCCGAGAGTTATCAACATCTTGAAATCATATCACTATATTTTGGCAACTGTGAATGATCCTAGGTTTAAGAGCTATGTCTTCTCTTTCTTTCCAGCTGACCCAGATCTCAAGAGATGCAATGAGCAAGCTGACAGCCCAAGTGGTACATGACCCGACCGGTACTAATCATTATATACACATCACAGACCAGTACTAATCATTATATACACATTTCAGACCGGTACTAATCATTATATACACATCACAGACCGGTACTAATCATTATATACACATCACAGACCAGTACTAATCATTATATACACATCACAGACCGGTACTAATCATTATATACACATCACAGACTGGTACCAATTATTACATACACATCACAGACCGGTACTAATCATTATATACACATCACAGACCAGTACTGATCATTATATACACATCACAGACCAGTACTAATCATTATATACACATCACAGACCGGTACCAATCATTATATACACATCACAGACTGGTACTAATCATTATATACACATCACACACTGGTACTAATCATTATATACACATCACAGACCAGTACTAATCATTATATACACATTTCAGACCGGTACTAATCATTATATACACATCACAGACCGGTACTAATCATTATATACACATCACAGACCAGTACTAATCATTATATACACATCACAGACCGGTACTAATCATTATATACACATCACAGACTGGTACCAATTATTACATACACATCACAGACCAGTACTAATCATTATATACACATCACAGACCAGTACTAATCATTATATACACATCACAGACCGGTACTAATCATTATATACACATCACACACTGGTACTAATCATTATATACAAATCACAGACTGGTACTAATCATTATATAGTCACAGACCGGTACTTATCATTATATACACATCATAGACTGGTACTAATCATTATATACACATCATAGACTGGTACTAATCATTATATAGTCACAGACCGGTACTGATCAATATATAGTCACATACTGGTACTAATTATTATATACATGGTCACATACTGGTACTAATCATCAGGGCTGCCGAGAGAGGTGGGGAGCGGGTACTAATTACCCGGGCCCTCGCTGCAGACGATTTTTTTTTGTGTGTTTTATTTTTTGAGGGTATTTTGCGGCGGGGGGGGGGCTCGGTCGTTGGTGGGGGAGCAGGTGAGTTAAAAAAATAAATAGAAAATAAACAAACATACTCACTCGATCGCTGTGCCAGTGTCCCTCCCCTCCAGGAAAACTGGGGGGGGCATGGCATGGAGGAGTTAAAAAACGGGGGGGGCATGGCACAGAGGGGTTAAAAAACGGGGGGGGGGCAGCATGTCACAGTGGGGTTTATAAACGGGAGGGCAACATGTCACAGTGGGGTTAAAAAACGGGGAGGGCATGGCACAGTGCGGTTAAAAAACGGGGCAGCATGGCACAGTGGGGTTAAAAAATAGGGGAGAGCATGTAACAGTGGGGTTAAAAAACGGGGGGCAGCATGGCACAGTGGGGTTAAAAAGGGGGGGAGGCATGGCACAGTGGGATTGAAAAAGGGGGGGAGCAGCATAGTATAGTGTGATGAAGGGGAGCCAGGTGAAGGGGGCAAAAGCAGCATGGAGGGCTCAGTGTGATCATAAGGCATGGCGATGATGAAGGGGCACATTATTGTAATGTTGGAGCTGGAGGAAGGTCTAATTATTAATCGTGGGTGGTATTGATTTAACACCAGGGTTGTGTGGAATCATCTAAATGTAGCCATTTTTTTCCAAATAGGGCCCCCAGCATTCCAGGATGTAGACAACCCGCAACTAAACAAACTAAACAAACCTGCAGCCACAGGTTGTGAAAGTGAGAAGAACAGGTAGGAGAGAGCAGGACAGTATGTGAAATGTTGGGATTCTAGAAGAGACAATGCCAATTTTTGGTGAGTGTTCTGCCCAATTTAAGGTGCAGACCAAGACTGAACTCTTTCTATAAACACTGCATTCTTTCTATACTACACTGTGGTGCTAGATGTCCTGAAAGTCAGGAGTGCTTGGACATATGTGACGCTCCGGCGAATTCAGAGCCTAGTGATTTTGATGTGTTAGCCACGCCACAATGGCGCATTGCTACGCCCCCAAATGAATGACCCCACCCCTGAAAAGGTTTGCGCCGCCGCTATTTTCAGGGGTGTGGTCCCATGAATTTATTGCACCGGGGCCCTGAATTCCTCTTGGCAGCCCTGCTAATCATTATATACATAGTCACAGACCGGTACTAATCATTATATACATAGTCACAGACCGGTACTAATCATTATAAAGTCAAAGACTGGTACTAATTATTATATAGTCACAGACTGGTACTAATCATTATATAGTCACAGACTCGTACTAATCATTATATAGTCACAGGACCATCTGCCCAGACTGCTCCCATACAGTCATTACCACTGTTCTTGGATGGATTGTTTAAGCGGCACATTCCTCTGAGACTACAGCTTTCCATTGATTCACCTCCATCAGTAACAGGACACTCACAAAAAGTCTGTTTGTTTTTCTTTGACTGCATTTAATGAGCTCTGTTCCATTCAGCATGGCCAGGCCGGGCCAAGGGCAATAATGTGTTGTGTGGGAGAGAGCCCGCCCTTTATGTGGGGGGTTTATATTAGCTTAGCAGATACACAGTAATAAACGGGGAATCTCTGTTCATTATATTTGGCCTGATTCATTAAGGATCTTAACTTGAGAAACTTCTTATTTCAGTCTCCTGACCAAAACCATGTTACAATACAAGGGGTGCAAATTAGTGTTCTGTTTTGCACATAAGTTAAATACTGACTGTTTTTTCATGTAACACACAAATACTTGACAGCTTATTTGTACACTGAAATTTAAAGTTGATATTTGTGTGTTACATGAAAAAACAGTCAGTATTTAACTTATGTGCAAAACAGAATACTAATTTGCACCCCTTGCATTGTAACATGTTTTTTTTCCAGGAAACTTAAATAAGAAGTTTCTTAAGTTAAGATCCTTAATGAATCAGGCCCATTTTAGCTACACTGGTCCTAAATGACATCCTTCCATCAGCGCAAACTTCCACCATCTTTCCAACGCAGAAATCCAGGTGCACCTGTGGAAATTGCGAATGTTTCACCAAAGTGGCTTTTGCACGGCTCCTTGACCACTTTGCGGTTCAAAAATGAAGCCCTATAAATACACAGCGGAACAACGGGTCCTGAAATTGATGTAATCTAAAGGTTAAGAATCCCTGTACTAGAGCCATAAACCCCTCTGTAAATGTCACAGATTATAACTCAGTTGAGAACGAAACATCTTGGTAAAATGATAAGATGGTGTTGCTGGATCACATAGGAATAATCTATATTTATTTTAATTAGAGATGCACTGCACCTCTGTATATCATCACAAATGTACTGATTATATTATATTGTGTTGTATTTCTGCATAGGAAATGCATTCATTTCGGAGGCATTGATTTGTAGCTTCCGAGACAGTATGTTATTATTTGGATTTGTAACTTTGCTAGAGGAAACCCCAATTAGGCTAATTAGATCTTTTTCATCCCAGAAGTGATAAAAACCTGCTTTGGCCTGAAAGCCCAGCAGGACGTCATTACCTGTTGTCACATCTTGTTAAAGAGACAGAAACCGGTCTGAACAATGTAGACTCAGGATACAAGTATTAGGATATCACAGATTAGTGTAAATATTGTTAACATTGAATACCATTTAAAATCCAAGTTTAAAGAACATCTCACATCCTGATGTTAATCTCTGAATTAAATATTTGGGACCTGGTTGGAAAAGGGGGTTGGTTTACCACCTGCCAGGCTGTGTCCAAAACTGTATAAAAACCAGCACTGTTTAACCATGTATCATTATAATGTCTGTACTTTCTGGATATCACTAATACCTCAAACTAGTGTAACTATCCTTATTAGGACTTCCTGAGTTAATAAACATCACTGCTTCAAGAACCTGCCTGATGCCTACATACCTGCTGTAATTACTGTGATTTACAGATTAGACCAATCTAATCCGTTATCTGACTGTTCTGAGGTTAGGACCCAGCATCCAGTACCAGTGTGATAGGCCAGGGGGAACCATCCACAGCACCCTGATCTGAAGGAAGAGGTCAGGGGTACCAGCCCAGGTGCCCGGTGAGGGGGTACACTAGCAGTCATAGTTACCCAGAAGGACGCGGTTCTAGGCGCCGGTGTAGGAGCCTAGTGGTGGCAGCAGGCTCCTCCTACTGCGACAGGAGGGGCACATTTGGGATAAAGAAAGAGGACGGTGGTAAGGCAAGCCCAGCCGGTCACCAGCAATATGGAAGGGTCCATCCTGTCACAGAGGGTTTCCCGAGTACACTGAGACTCGTTCAGATCAGAGTTTTAGGGATGGGGGAGGACACACAGACATCAGCCTAGAAGAGCATAGCGACAGGTGGTAAACCAGCCCTTACAGCCCCCACTTCTCTTACGAGATACTATCGGAGGTGACTTTAGAAGCGGCCGTGTTGGGGGTACATCCGCTTTCAGCATAAAACCATCTGACATATTTCATCACTGGTAGAATGGTTAACACGGTAATGAGGAGTAATAAAACGTTTACAAATTATAGACAGTTTTGAAAATATGTCCCTTTAACATGAATTGTTGCATTGGCAGCAACTGGCAAATGCTGCATTATTCCCCACAACAAGCCACAAATAAAATGAGAATTACGTTTCAGCCCATTTCATTGCATTCTGCAGTAAAACACATGAGGTGAGCGGGATATACTTTTCCTTCACAGGAACTACACTATTTGTACTACTAAATGAATGACTAATAGTAGAGATTTTAGGATAGCTGATTACATTGGTATTATTCAGGGTTAATTGTAAAAGCAGAGAAAGAAACACAACGTGGCCAATGTGGACCCCGGAACATGGCAAAGTGGACCCCGGAACACGGCAATGTGGACCCCGGAACACGGCAATGTGGACCCCGGAACACGGCAATGTGGGCCCCGGAACATGGCAATGTGGACCCCGGAACACGGCAATGTGGACCCCGGAACACGGCAATGTGGACCCCGGAACATGGCAATGTGGGCCCCGGAACATGGCAATGTGGACCCCGGAACAAGGCAATGTGGACCCCGGAACACGGCAATGTGGACCCCGGAACACGGCAATGTGGACCTCGGAAAATGGCAATGTGGGCCCCGGAACACGGCAATGTGGACCTCGGAACATGGCAATGTGGACCCCGGAACATGGCCTCCATAGGTGCTTGTTGAACATCTTATTCCAAAACTATGAGCAATAATATGTGTTGCTGTGATCTATGGACCTCCTAGACCACTTGCACTCTTCTCTGCATGGTTCCCTCACTTCTTATCCTCCGACATCCCCATCATCATCCTAAACGATTTCAACATTCCCATTGATAATCCACGTTCTACTTGTGCATCCAAACTACTCTCCCCGGCCTTGTCTCAAGGCCTCTCCCTGCGGCCTGACTGCCCTACACATCGGGGTGGCCACTGCCTTGATCTTGTTTTCTCTAGACTATGCACAGTGCCTGATTTCTAACACTCATTTACCCCTCTCGGATCATCTCCTTATCAGCTACTCGCTCTCCTCCATCGTGTTACCCTCTGTTTGTTCACAATTGTAAAGTGCTACAGAATATCCTGGCGCTTTATAAATAACATGTTAATAATATAATAAGACAAACCCCCAACCAACTCTGGTGCAAGGATACCACCATTAGCTGGGATGGCAGTTACCCTATGTGGGATTCAACTCACTTGGGTAGACCAGAATACATCCAAAATACGGCTTTATTACGACAGCACAACACCACAAGACGTTCACAAGTCACAGGGTAATGGTAGCATGTATCCTCCAGCAGCCTCTTGCAGTCAGCACTCCAAAGTAATAATCTCAGTCTCTTTCAGAGTCTTCTCCTCCTGCAATATTACCACTACCGATTAGCTAGACAGTTACAGTGTCGCCCAGCCTGGTTTACTGGCTCACACCCTGTCCTGGTAGGGTTTCCTCCAGCGGCACCACGATGCCTGGCCCAGAGTCCTTTGTGCTGATGTCTTGTACACCAGGATCCTCCAAGCTAGAATAGCTTCCCTGGAATTCTGCTCTCCCTATATTCTTGGCTGTATACACAGGTCAAATGTCTCACTCCTCCCCCTTACAGCAGGGGTCTATCAGTGGGCACTTTAATTGTTAGATATACTGTATCTGTTACCTTGATTATACAATAGAATGGCTTAACTCAATTAGCTATTTGGCTGAATACACTAAACAAAGGGTTACAATATAACATTAAGGAATGACACGACACGCATGCGTGAAACAACAAGACATTTGACACACTGTATCTGCAACATTACACAATCTGAGCCTGTGATACATTTTAATACAATAACATTTATATTGATACATATTAATACATTTTCCAATGCTATTTCATCCAGTATATTACTGTGGAGGCACATTGCATATCCTCTAGAAGTTCTAACCTCATCATCTCTTAGATTACCTGCTGACCTAGCTAATTTACATGGGCTGCCAGCTAGTTATCTCAGACATTGTTCTGATTACAAACCAAATCTAAGCTGCACCTCATAACAATGGACATTAGAGATAAATGGTAATTACATTAGATAACACAAGCAAAATTACTTCTGCTGTCCTGTTACTCTCACACAGTATGGAAATATTCTTTATAGTTCTAATATATACAATATTGCAGGTAATAGCAAGGGCAAAATGTACATAATAACATGAAATAATAATACACATAATACACCGATGCTGTGGTGTATATACTTAGACTGGGCCAAGGATTAAAAAGTACATTAAACCGTGAGAAACGGGTGATGAGTACAGTTCTCAGTTCAGTATCACCCTGTTCTCTGACATCTGGCCTCTCAGAGGTCCCCGCAGAATGAAGCCCATTTGCTGAGATAGGCTGCGTGTCTTCTCACTAATTACCCCTTCATCTCATTCTAATAACCCTGTCCTGGGACGTCACAAAGCGGCCTGTGCTGTGCGATCTGCACATTGTACACTGTAAGTGAGTCTGCTATAAGGTGTAATGATAGACCAGTAAGTCAGCGTGTTCCCCACACTGTCCCAGCACCATCTGTTCCAGATTACAGAGGGAGAACCATGGACAGCGAATGCTGCAGACCAAGCCAGCCAGACACAGACCATAAAACGCATGAGGGGAGTAGACGAGATGTCATTTCTTTATAAGGGAGCTACAAATCTTTCTAATTTATGGGGTTGTAACTTCCAACACTTTGCCTCCATAATGTCCAATCAGATGTGGGCAAAACAGGAGGAGATCTGTTTTTCTTCTCCTCTGATTGGACAGGACAGGGATGATCCCTTTTTAACTAAAAAAAAATGTTTCAGAAAATAATCGTGACTTTCATAGGATACAAAGACTTCCATAAAAAATGTAACTGAACCTCATGTTTACACCACCGTCTGTAATGGCTGCTTTATTGTTACACTGAGATCTAGGGTTAAATTTACTAAAACTTGTTAAAAGAAAAAAGCTGTTACCTATAGCAACCAAATCCAAGCACTCGTGTTCTAGAATGTACAAGATAAATGAGCTGGATCTGACAGGTTGCTATGGGCAACAGCTGCTAAGTTTCAGTAAATCTTAAAGATGAGTTAGGACACACCCCCTCCCGACTTACCCATGTGTACTTATCCTGACGCTAAATAAGGGCCCGCGGGGCCACAGAAAGGATTTCTCCAAATTTAGCTCCAGATTTACAAATCAATATCAGCCGCAACGAGATATATTTATATTGTAAATATAAGAAGATTTATGCATTCAGGTGTCCAAAGGAGGAAATACCAGACGAAAGTGAGACTGTTGTCTGTAGACCCCTTAGAGATGACCTAATGTATGTCAGTGTGTGTACTGTATAGCTGATAGGCAGCACAGCGGCACAGTGGTTAGCATTGCTGCGGGGGTCATGAGCTCATTTCCAACCAGTGTCTTATCTGTGTGGCGTTTGTATGTTCTCCCCGTGTTTGTGTGAGTTTCCTCCCACAGTCCAATAACATACTAGTAAGTTAATTAGTTAATTTCTGACAAAATGGACGTGTGTGCGCATGTGAACATGTCTATAGGGGGTAGCCACACCCCCAGCGGGCTGCCAAGCGCTGTAAAGTGCTGGGCAGCCCATTATATATCTCCCTTCCCCCCAACTTTACCAATATGACAAACATGTCTCCAGATGGGACAGTGGGACAGGCCGTAAAATGGGACTGTTTTGCATTGTGCATGCTAGACAGAAGATAGCTAGAATCTGATTGGTTGCTTTGGGCAATGCCTCCACTTTTCCTTTTACAAAGATTTGATTAATCTACCTTCAAAGTAGTAATGGTATTAAGTGGGCTGTGTGATCAGTCACACTGGAATGTTGGTCAGAGGGTTGTTGTTTTGTGTTAGCTGTGTAGAGGGTGGTAATAGGGTAACCAAGGGAGATTAAGATGGCGGTTGAGGAATATCATAAGCTTGTCTGATTGTCTAATATGTCTGGGTTTTCAGAGAACGCTTGAAGGTTTGGAGACTAGAGGAAAGTCTTACTGTGCGAGGGAGGGAATTCCACAAAGTGGGTGCTGACCGAAAAAAGTCCTGTAACCGAGAATGGGAGGATGTGATGAGAGTGGAGGAGAGACGTAGATCTTGTGCAGAGGTGTCGAGTTGGGAGATATTTTGAGACAAGTGAGGAAATGTATGTCGGTGCAATTTTGTTGATGGCCTTGTATGTTAGTAGAAGAATTTTATATTGGATTTGTTGAAATACAGGCAACCAATGTAGAGACTGACAGAGTGGTTCAGCAGAGGAATAACGGTTTGCAAGGAAAATCAATCTAGCCGCTGCGTGCAAAATAGATTGTGGGGTTCAAGTCTGACTTGGGAAGACCAGTAAGGAGGGAATTGCAATAGTCGATCCGGGAGATGATGAGTGCATGAATTAATGTTTTTGCGGTGTCTTGTGTGAGTTATGAGCGTATTCTCAAAATGTTCTTTAGATTTATGCAACATGATTTAGATATAGGGTTGATGTGGGGAATAAATGATAGTTGTGATTCAAGGATTACACCTAGGCAGCGAGCTTGCGGGGTGGGATTTATCGTCATGTTATAAACAGAAATAGAAATGTCAGACAGGAAGCTTCTGTTTTTGGGTGGGAATATTATTAATTCAGTTTTTGAAAGATTGAGTTTGAGTTGGCGAGAAGACATCCAAGATGAAATGGCAGAAAAACAGTCAGTAACGCGAGACAACACAGATGGTGAAAGATCAGGAGAGGATAGATAGATTTGTGTATCATCCATATAGAGATGATACTGAAATCCAAAGGAGCTTATTAGTTTTCCAAGAGAAGTGGTGTAGATAGAGAATAGCAGAAGACCTAGGACTGAGCTTTGTGGTCTCCAACTGATAAAGGAAGCGGAGCAGAGGTGGATCCAGAGAAATTAACAATGAAAGAGCGATTAGATAGGTAGGATGAGAACCAGGATAGGACAGTGCCTTCAAGACCTAGAGATTGTAGCGTTTGTATGAGGAGAGAGTGGTCAACAGTGTCAAATGCAGCAGAGAGATCCAGGACGATTAGAAGAGAGTAATGGTTTTTACTTTTTGCTGTGATCAAATCATTGACAACCTTGGTCAGTGCAGTCTCTGTGGAGTGTTGAGAGCAAAATCCTGACTGAAGAGGATCCAATAGGTTGTTTGCTGTAAGAAAGTGTGTGAGGCGAGTGTAGGCAATTCTCTCGAGAAGCTTGGAGGGACACGGGAGCTGGGAGATGGGGCGGTAATTTATGAGAGAGTTAGGGTCAGAATTTTGTTTTTTTTAAAAAGGGAGTAATCACTGCATGCTTGAATAGTGATGGAAAAATAGCAGTAGAAAGAGATAGATTACAGATTTTAGCTAGAGGGGGAATGAGCACAGGAGACAGGGACCTACTACTTTGTGAGGGAATGGGATCAAGAGGACAGGAGGTAGAGTAGGAAGATGAGAACAGAGTAGAAACTTCTTCTTCATTTGTGGGATCAAATGAAGAGATGGTGTCAGAGGGTGCTACAAAGGAATTGAGCTGATTGCTTGTTGAGGGAGATGATACCATTTCAAGTCTGATCTTATCTATTTTGTCCTTGAAATAGGAAGCACGATCCTGGGCACGGATGGTAGTTGGAGGATTTGGGCCGGGAGAATTCAGAAGAGATTTAAATGTGTTAAAAAGGCGTTTGGGGTTAGAAGCCTGAGCATAGATGAGAGGTTGGAAGTAGGTTTGTTTAGCAGTGTCCAGTGCATTTCTATAGGAGTGGTAGATACCATTATATGTGATGAAATCAGTAGAGGTGCAAGATTTACACCAGTGATTTCCTCCTGTATAACTCCGGTATAACTCTGAATTATACTGTTTACATTTTTTGTTTACACTTGTATCTATACACTTAGAGCTATACACACTAACTATGCAGCCATTCTACAATTTATCTCTAATAACGATGTGTATCATCCTGCATCCCGCACACAATGAACAATGGGATGACGCCCTACAAAGTCTTACATATCTCAACAGCCTTCATGCCTGAAATCAATGTACCCAGCGAACAGGAGAATGCATTTATACAACAGTTTTCATGAATTACGCTACACACCTTCAGATTACTTTGTGTGTGCCTTCATGCAGCTTTTTCTAAATACATTGCTTTAGCCTTGAAGCTTCCCTCGGGCCTTTCATCCACGTGTTTACATAATCAGGCAGAGTTGTTTATGAGAGAAACGCTGTTCCACGTTGCTCTCCACAGAGCTGTGTCCCAGGGTAAATACTATAAACAACGCTTGGATGGTAATAGAAGTACAGACTGCAGGAAGGTGCGCACAAGCTCACAAATTTGTCTGAAGTTTGAGAAACTAATTTAAAAGAAAAAAAACGTAGAAAATTATTGTTGTAGTTTAACAAAAAAAATATAGCCGGCAAGTAAACCATGTCCCAGGGATACTGCCCTGGAGAGGTAAGGGTTATCGTGCACAAGCTAATGCCCCGATGTCTCTACTTGTGAGAACTAAGGGGCATCTTTTACTAAATAGCCCCAACAGTCTCCCCTAGCTTTCTGCATGGGGGGCTATTTAAGCATTGCGGTGACACCAGGTATATTAATGCCATCCAATCATTTACTAACGCAATATATTATTTTTTTCATATGGGGTATTTTTTTAAATAATTGGGGGCTATTCTCATTATTTTCTAGAGGGGTTGAGTGGTAAGCAGCATATATAACATAATATATATTATATAGAGAGAGAAATGCGGCACTAAGGATGATTAATGGCCGTAGTGGTGTATCGCCCGAGCTAGCATTGCCACCCACCCCCTACACCGGCCGCAGTTCCATCCCTGTATCCGCTACTTTATACTGACATATTTATTAATGCGGAGTGAGATTCATTCATGGACCACAGCAATCTGTAGTTACATTCATCCCTCTGGTGTCTAGAGGAAGGGAGTGCCCCAGGTCGAGGGGGTGCCCCTTCTCCAGGTATCCCAGCGGATACGACTGACAGGTACTGTCAGTCATATCTACCCTATCATCACTCAGTACAGGAGTGGGACAGAGGCGTGGCCATGTTACAATGTGGGTGTGGCCATGTTACAATGAGGCGCGGCCACATCCCTAAAGGGCTGTAAAGCGTTAGACTGCCCATTACATATATCCCTTCCCCTCAACACCTGCGGGACAGAGATCTAAAATCGGGACTGTCCCACTGAAATTAGGAAAGAGGTGATGTAACCAATCACAATCCGTTTCTTTTCTAGATCCATGTAGAAAGTGAATGTACATGTCTGGTTCTGGTTACTGTCGGCTACAATAGCTCTCTCCTGTGAATCAAACTGTCTGGCAGGGGCTGGCTGGTCTGAGGGGTAGGGGGGCATCTGCCACCCAGGCCGGTCCCATTGGGTTGAGTTACTGGGCTACCTGCATTTTTTCCTCCAAAATGTTTCTGACAGCCATATCCCCCCCCCTCCCCGGACTACAATTTGCCAGCCCTACCCTGGCATCTGGCCTGGTTCATATTTCACCTACCTGTAAACAGGCAACTTAGTTCTCAGGACATGAATGCAGACCAGGTTTACAGGATCTCCCCTGCAGCACTGGCAGACGGATAATTTAGAGGGACAGTGATGTGAAGATCCTGAAGCCATGCATTGCACATGGGGATCTATTGCGCTGAATGCAGTGTTTGGGCCGTGGCCCTAGTGAGATGGGGCCTCAGGAGCCGCAGAAGCACCAGGGCTACAGGAAGCATCGTGGTGATACACAGTGTCCCTTATATCTGAGCTCCCAATGAGTATTTAATATATATTGGGGTCACGGCTGGGGGGGCCTGTGCCCCAGTGTGCATGCTACTCTTATTATCTCACATGCTATTGTCGTATATGTAACACTCCCTAGTGGCATTTTAGTGAACCCTGCACCCCAGTGAATAGAGGATGGGTCACCTAGAGGGTGAGTTAGGTGTTTGTGAAAAGTGACACAAGCTGGTTACTATGGTGATAACCCAGCCCAGCCTGTGAGAGACACAGGGAGAGGAAAGGGCTGTCAGCAAGGGGAGAGAGAGACACCCGGAGAGACAGAGACAGACACCCAGGTGAGACACCCGGAGAGACAGAGACAGACACCCAGGCGAGACACACAGAGAGAGACACCCGGAGAGACAGAGAGAGACACCCAGGGCGAGACACCCGGAGAGACAGAGACAGACACACAGAGAGAGACACAGAGAGAGAGACACCCAGGGAGAGACACCCAGAGGGACAGAGAGAGACACTCAAGGAGTGACAGAGATAGAGACAGGACCAGCAGAGCTGATGTGAAAGCTGAGGACCTTGGACAGTGGAAGTGGGTGTTCCACGGTCCCCCGCCATTACCCAGGAGCGGGTGAGCACGCTTCCTCGCTGGCCGGGGACGGACATCATCCCCTTGTCAAGAGTCAAGTTGATAGGCACGCTTCATCCGGCTCTCACAAGGCACATGCACGCCCATTGCCACGGCAATGGGACGCGCTCCCCGGCTTCCTGCCCACTGTCCCTCCTCCTACATTAATCTGGCTTTAACATCATTAGGGGGCCAGAGCAACTAGTTAATCTAGCCTCCAGCATTCCCTATGTTCTCTAATACTCTGTCTGATTCCCTGTGTACCAACCCGTCTCTCATTGACCTTGTATTAGATTTCCCTTGTGACTTGTACCGCACTCTCTGGATTGACCCTTGGCTTACTGACTACACTTTGGTTCCTGATTCTGTACCTTATTTGCCCGCACGGTTCCTGACCTCAGCCTGTACAACCATGATTCTCATCGCCACCTCATAGATAGCTTCCTGGGAGGGCCGCGACCTGCATGTCATTTGCTGCGAAATCCAAACTCCCTTGCGGGGGTCTCTGGTGAAGACCAGCGGCGCGTTAGACTCCGCGCCTCCTAGTGTTGCAGTGTCAATATCCACAGGTAGCCGCATTCCCATATCGTGACAGTTTGCTCTGGCCATGTCTACAGAAATGCCAGGTGAACCATCCCGGGACCTACTCCTCCATCTTGCTCACAGAGTAGAGAAAAACAGGAATCCAAACAGGCGCAGCTGCTTCAATGCATCCAAAGAGTTGCTGCACGACTTGAGTCCCTTCAAGCTTTGGTAACCTCCTCCCAGGCCAAACCTGTGACTAACTCTTCCTCTTCTGTAGTGGTTTCCACCACCTCTCTAAGACTTTCCCCGCTGGATAAGTTTGACTGAGAACCTAAGAAATGTAGGGGATTCCTAAATCAGTGTTTGATTCACTTTGAGTGTAATCCTGCATCCTTTCCCTCTGAACGGGTAAAAGTGGCCTTTATCATTTCTCTCTTATCCGGTCAAGCCCTTGTCTGGGCCTCTCCCCTGTGGGAACGCAATGACCCTCTTCTTTCAAACGTATCTTCCTTTATTGAGACATTTCGGAGGGTTTTTGATGAGCCCGGCTGGGTATCCTCTGCCGCCTCTAGTCTCCTGAATCTTCGCGAGGGGTCTCTGACAGTCGGTCAGTACGCAATTTAATTTTGCACGCTCTCTTCTGAACTCAAATGGAACAATGAGCCTTTGGTGGCAACATTCTGGCAAGGACTGGTGGACCGCGTGAAGGACGTTCTGCTACCAGACGCCTTGCTCCTCTCTTCCAGAATCCTGGACCCTCGGAGGAACCCATGCAGATTGGCCGTTCTAGCTTATCCCCTGAAGAACGTCAGAGACGTTTCAAGCAAAATCTTTGCCTGTATTGCGGGAAACCTGGTCATGTTCTATCCTCCTGCATCAAGAGGCCCGGGAAACTCTCCTTCCTAATCGGTGACAGGGAGGCCGACTTAGGAGTTAGGTTTACCACTCCCTATAACAATTCCGGTTCTGATTTCCTTAGGCCAATCTCTCTGGATACTCCTGCTGACCCCTATGAGACCTCAGCCTTTGTGCATTCTAGCTCTGCCGGGAATTTCATCTCTGCCACAATGGCACCGCAAGTCCAATTATCTACCCGAAAATTGCCTGAGCTGCTTTTCCTCACCGCTGTGGATGGGAATCGAATTGCCAACGTTTCTGTTTCCCACATTTCCTCTGCTATTCGGCTGACAGTAGGGGTGCTACATTCTGAAGAAATTGAGTTCTTGGTTCTTCCTCGGTCTGTGAATTCCGTAATTCTAGAATTACCGTGGCTCATGCTTCATTCTCCCCAGTTCGATTGGAATCGGGCTATAGTTACCTCGTGGGGCTCCCGATGCTTTGAGTTTTGTCTTTCAAGAGTTAAACCCAGACAACTATCTTTTCCTTGCCGCCTGTTATCTCCTCAGGTCGTCTTGCCCTCTCCCTACATCGCCTTCCAAGATGTGTTCTGCAAGACCGCTGCTGAGAGTCTTCCTCCTCACCGCCCCTGGGACTGCACCATCGAATTACTGCTGGACAAACTGCTATCTAAAGGCAGAATCTATCCGCTATCTCTTCCTGAGAATTTGGCAATGTCCACCTACTTCTCTGAGAATCTCTAGCGAGGCTTCATCAGGAAGTCTACATCTCCCGCAGGTGCGGGTTTCTTTTTTGTCAAGAAGAAGGATGGGACCTTACGGCCTTCTATTGATTACCGGCGACTGAATGCCATCAGTGTCAAGATCGGGTATCCTCTGCTACTTATCTATGAACTCTTTGACAGAAATTAGTGGATCGAGGTTCTTCACCAAATTGGATCTACGTGGGGCTTATAACTTCATACATATACGACCAGGAGACGAGTAAAAGACTGCATTCTGTACTCGAGAAGGACACTTTGAATACCTTATCATGCCCTTCGGCCTTTGCAATGCTCCAGCAGTTTTTCAGTCATTTATCAACGAGATTTTTCAAGACCTTCTCTACATCTCCATTGTTGCCTACCTAGAGGACATTCTAATATTATCTGCTGACTTGAACTCCCACCGTCTCCATGTCAAAGAGGTCCTATTACGTCTACGTGCTAACCATCTATACTGTAAACTTGAGAAGTGTGTCTTCGAAGTTCCACAAATCCCTTTCCTGGGCTACATTGTTTCTGGAGCCAGTCTTCGGATGAATCCTGAGAAATTATCCGCTATACTCAACTGGCCTAGACCATTAGGATTAAAGGCGGTTCAGAGATTTATTGGCTTTGCCAATTATTACCGGCAGTTTATTCCGCAATTCTCCTCCATAATTGCTCCCATCACTGCTCTCACTCGGAGGATGGCCGATCCCCGGAATTGGTCTCCAGAGGCGATCACTGCTTTTGATTCTCTTAAAAAGGCCTTCTTCTCAGCTCCTGTTCTTGCCCAGCCAGATCAAAACAGACCCTTCTTCTTAGAAGTTGATGCAGCGTCCCTTGGTGTTGGGGCAGTGCTATCTCAAGAATCCATCTCTGGTAGCATCCTGCCCTGTGGCTTCTTCTCTAGGAAATTCTCCCCCTCTGAAATTAATTATGGGATCGGTGATAAAGAATTACTCGCAGTCAAGTCCAGGAATGGTGTCACCTCCTCGAGGGCGCTCTCTACACTGTTCCAGTCTTTACCGATCATAAAAATCTCATCTATCTTCAGATTTAGAATCCCCGCCAAGCCAGATGGTCTTGCCAGATTTGATCTTAAACTTACCTACCTTGCTGGGTCCTTGAACTCCAAGGCAGATGCGCTCTGGTCCATCCGTTTGTTGAACCCCCACCTGTGATTGAACCTTCGTGCATCGTGGCTATTACCCGTACCCCCCCTACCCCATTGACCTTATATTGGATTTCCCTTGTGACTTGTACCGCACTCTCTGGTTTGATCCTTGGCTTACCGACTACTCTTTGGTTCCTGATTCTGTACCTTATTTGCCCGCACGGTTCCTGACCTAAGCCTGTACAACCACGATTCTCATTGCCACCTCATGGAAAGCTTCCTGGGAGGGCCGCGACCTGCACGTCGTTTTCCGCAAAATCCAAACTCCCTTGCGGGGTTCCCTGATGAAGACCAGCGGCGTGTGAGACCCCGTGCCTCCTAGTGTTGCAGTGTCAATATCCACAGGTAGCCAAGAGAGAGAAGTGTCAGAGCCAGGGGCTGAGGGTACACAGAGAGAAGTGTAAGAGCCAGGAACTTTGTGTACACAGAGAGAAGTGTCAGAGCCAGGAACTGTGTGTACACAGAGAGAAGTGTCAGAGCCAGGGACTGAGGGTACACAGAGAGAAGTGTCAGAGCCAGGGGCTGAGGGTACACAGAGAGAAGTGTCAGAGGCAGGGGCTGTGTGTACACAGAGAGAAGTCTCAGAGCCAGGGGCTGAGGGAACACAGAGAGAAGTGTCAGAGGTAGGGGCTGTGTATACACAGAGAGAAGTGTCAGAGCCAGGGACTGTGTGTACTCAGAGAGAAGTGTCAGAACCAGGGACTGAGGGTACACAGAGAGAAGTGTCAGAGCCAGGGGCTGAGGGTACACAGAGAGAAGTGTAAGAGCCAGGAACTTTGTGTACACAGAGAGAAGTGTCAGAGCCAGGAACTGTGTGTACACAGAGAGAAGTGTCAGAGCCAGGGACTGAGGGTACACAGAGAGAAGTGTCAGAGCCAGGGGCTGAGGGTACACAGAGAGAAGTGTCAGAGGCAGGGGCTGTGTGTACACAGAGAGAAGTCTCAGAGCCAGGGGCTGAGGGAACACAGAGAGAAGTGTCAAAGGCAGGGGCTGTGTATACACAGAGAGAAGTGTCAGAGCCAGGGACTGTGTGTACTCAGAGAGAAGTGTCAGAACCAGGGACTGAGGGTACACAGAGAGAAGTGTCAGAGCCAGGGGCTGAGGGTACAAAGAGAGAAATGTCAGAGCCCAAAGGAGAAATCATCCCCGCAGAGGAGGGTGAGCTGCAGGTGAGAGTTACACAGCGTGTGTCAGAACTGCATTAAGAAGCTGCCTGCCTGTTAGCATTGGAGTGTAATACCCCATTCATACTGCACCAAAAACCCGGGTTTTTGCAGAGGCACGCTGAAAAACCCGGGTCTTGGTGCAGTATGAATAGTCCAACCACAAAATCCGGGGTCTAAAATCCCGGGACTTAGACCGATTTTGCGAGAGGTAATTCCCGGGTTGGACTCCGCTCGCCTGCAGTATGAATGGTGCAACCCGTGTAATTCCCGGGTCTCACCATTCATACTGTAAAAAAAAAAAATGGGGAAGTAAAAAAAAAAGATTTTAATTAATAAAAAATACATAACAAATGTTTACTTAACTTATTTTCAGCCAGCGGTGTCTCCGGTGCGTTGCCGGCTGTCAGGGGGACCTCTGGGTACTAAAATGATGTCATTTCTAATGGACTAGAAATGACATCATTTTAGTACCCAGAGATCCCCCTGACAGCCGGCAACGCACCGGAGACACCGCTGGCTGAAAATAAGTTAAGTAAACATTTGTTATGTATTTTTTTTTAATTAAAATCTTTTTTTACACTTTTTTTTTTCTAAAACCCGGGTCGGGCAGGTGCAGTATGAACCCGCCCGACCCGGGAATCTTCTTATCTATACTGCCCTGTGCCCCAGCAATATCCTGGGTTAGCAACCCGGGATATTGCCAGGGCGGCAGTATGAAAGTGGTATAATAGACATGTGAACTGTGTTATATTACATCTAGATAACATTAAGAACTGTGCAGGGGGAGTAAGGAGATATATTTGCAACCATTTTCATATTGCTCATTAAGAACTGTGCTGGAGAGACTAAGGAGCTATATAAAGTCAAGTCCATAAATATTGGGACATCGACACAATTCTCATATTTTGGGCTCTATACACCACCACAATGGATTTGAAATGAAACAAACAAGATGAGCTTTAACTGCAGACTTTCAGCTTTAATTTGAGGGAATTTACATCCAAATCAAGTGAACAGTGTAGGAATTACAACGGTTTCTATATGTGCCTCCCACATTACCAAAAGTAATGGGACAAACTAAACAATCCTACATCAAATGTTCACTTTTTAATACTTTGTTGCAAACCCTTTGCAGTCAATTACAGCCTGAAGTCTGGAACTCATAGACATCACCAGATGCTGGGTTTCATCCCTGGTGATGCTCTGCCAAGCCTCTACTGCAAATGTCTTCAGTTCCTGCTTGTTCTTGGGGCATTTTCACTTTAGTTTTGTCTTCATCAAGTGAAATGCAGCTCAATCGGATTCAGGTCAGGTGATTGCCTTGGCCATTGCATAACATTCCACTTGTTAGCCTTAAAAAACTCTTTGGTTGCTTTTGCAGTATGCTTCGGGTCATTGTCCATCTGCACTGTAAAGCTCCGTCCAATGAGTTCTGAAGCATTTGACTGAATATGAGCAGATAATATTGCCCGAAACACTTCAGAATTCATCCTGCTGCTTTTGTCAGCAGTCACATCATCAATAAATACAAGGGAACCAGCTCCATTGACAGCCATACATGCCCACGCCATGACACTACTACCACCATGCTTCACT
Organism: Mixophyes fleayi; assembly: GCF_038048845.1. Taxonomy (NCBI): domain Eukaryota; kingdom Metazoa; phylum Chordata; class Amphibia; order Anura; family Limnodynastidae; genus Mixophyes; species Mixophyes fleayi. Next base: position 1,450,696 of record NC_134403.1, on the reverse strand, counting down.
GATGAGGCGGTATGTTTTGGATCATGAGCAGTTCCTTTCTTTCTCCAAACTCTTCTCTTCCCATCACTCTGGTACAAGTTGATCTTTGTCTCATCTGTCCATAGGATGTTGTTCCAGAACTGTTATGGTTTTTTTAGATGTTGTTTGCCAAACTCTAATCTGGTCTTCCTGTTTTTGTGGCTCACAAATGGTTTACATCTTGTGGTGTACCCTCTATATTCAGTCTTGTGAAGTCTTCTCTTGATTGTTGACTTTGACACATATACACCTACCTCCTGGAGAGTGTTCTTGATTTGGCCAACTGTTGTGAAGGGGTTTTTCTTCACCAGGGAAAAAATTCTTCTGTCATCCAACACAGTTGTTTTCCGTGGTCTTCCGGGTCTTTTGGTGTTGCTGAGCTCTCCGGTGTGTGTGAACATTCTTTTTAAGAATGTTCCAAACAGTTGATTTGGCCACACCTAATATTTTTGCTATCTCTCTGATGGGTTTGTTTTGATTTTTCAGCCTAATGATGGCTTGTTTCACGGATAGTGACAGCTCTTTGGATCTCATATTGAGAGTCGACAGCAACAGATTCCAAATGCAAATGTCACACCTAGAATCAACTCCAGACCCTTTACCTGCTTAATTGATGATGAAATAACAAGGGAATAGCCCACACATGTCCATGAAATAGCTTTTGAGTCAATTGTTCCATTACTTTTGTTCCCTTAAAAAGTGGGAGGTACATATAGAAACCGTTGTAATTCCTACACCGTTCACCTGATTTGGATGTAAATACCCTCAAATTAAAGCTGAAAGTCTGCAGTTAAAGCACATCTTGTTTGTTTCATTTCCAATCCATTGTGGTGGTGTATAGAGCCCAAAATATGAGAATTGTGTTGATGTCGCAATATTTAAGGACTTGACTGTATATACATATATATATTGTTATTATTGCAACTATTATTATCATGCTGGAGGAAGAGGAGTGTAAATAAAGAGTTCAGTTTGTCATAGAGATGGTCTGGTGCGCAAATTATTGTGACTTTTATTGCACTGTACCACAAAGTGACATCACCTGTGTCCCACTACTAACACAGATACACCTGCATGTGCAGGGACCCCCTGGTCATGTACACCCATGCCCCTCAGCTAGCCCGGGCTGAAGAAGGAGGTGCACTGTGTAACTTTCACACCCCACACCCCACTCCACACACAGTGACAGGGAGTTATATTATATAACACACAATGTCACAGGGACGTACTTCTTCCACACCAATCTAAACTGTGACACTGTGACACCGAAAGTAATCAGCAACAAAATAGATGAATGGGAACAAACAACGGACAGTTTCTTGTATTGACAAAGCTGAGAACTAGATCCACTCGTGCCTCAAATCCACGGAATTTATGAAACATATTTTATACAATAAGAGCGAGTTATAATGAAACATGGTTATAGAAAGGATGTGTAACGGCGCCCCCTGGTGGCCAAGCTGCACATATATCCCTCTAATCGCTGGATCACTCAGCTGTTATCGGACTGTTCTCTGTATTATTCTGCCTAACATCAGCACATGGGCTCTGTAAAGTTAAGTCAGATGGGCATTAACTAACCCGTAGGGATACCGTTTGTGGTCACCAAGGTATCTGAAGCATATTAGTACCTGTCATTTGGTGTATAATGAACGTAGAAGACTGCTAATTATGGAAGAAACTGTGGGCATAAAGTTCTTTATATTCTGGAACTGTTAGATACACTCTGCTAGAGAGCAAATCAAATCAATGAAATAAGTTAGGGATTTACGTAGACTGGCGGCTGGAACAGGTGCTCCCACACACATTTAGTTGGTGCAATAAATAATTAACAGTGTCCACAAGTCCTACACAAGAGCTGACACTCATATTCACAACTTCTATACCAGATCAATCTGTGCCTCTCCAGCATGTTTTACCAGCAGATAGCCAGTCAATAGCTGGCAGGATATGCTGGGACTTATAGTTTCACAGCACCAGGAGAGCCAGGTCTGTTCTACAGTGTTCTGCTCAGCAGCTCCCCTGATTGTACAACACCAGAGGGTAAATGTATCAAGGTCCGATTTTGACAGCGTGTTAAAATCGAGCGGGTGATTTTAGTAAAAAAAAACTGAAATGTATGAAGCTGCGATTTTGACCCTGATCTTCAAAATCACTGGTCATCTCTGGCGATTTGCTGTGATGTAAACACTCCTGTGTTTAGCTAACTCTCCTGTGTTGTAGCAGCGAGTTGTAAACACATCACTGTTCCCACTGCCTGTCATACAGCTGCCCCAGAGCTCCGGCAGCTGTCAAAACTGTAAAGAATAGATGAAAGTGAAAAAAAAAACAAAAAACATGGGGTCCCCCCTCTATTCCTGCTTAACCCTAGTGCTGCCTGACTACTGCTGGTTCCGTGAAAATAGGGGAAAAATTTTGCGTGGGGGTCCCCCCGATTTTCACTTAACCAGCACTAGGCAAACCAGCCGGGGTTGGCGGCACTATAGCAGGGGGACACGCAGCAGGGGTCCCCATGCCATAATGACTAACCAACCCCAGACTGTTCAGCCCTGGGCTGGATTCCCTAGGGAGTGGGGTCCGCCAAAAAAAACAAGCGGGCCTCCCCCTAGAGACACCCAGTCCAGTGCTGATAGCAATAGGGCTCTTCCTACACCCCTGGGCGGTGGATGTAGGGTAATACCGGCGATAAAGATTGAAAAAAGCAAACAGACGCCATTTTGTTTTGTGAGACTACAAGTCCCAGCCAGCCAGGTTGCCCAAAATAGTGTGGCCATGCTGCTGCTTGTATAACTACAAGCACCAGCATACCCATGGCAGCCAGGGCATGTTGGCACTTGGAGAACCACAAGTGCCAACATGCCCTGACATTCATGGCTGGCTGAGACCTGTAGTTCCACAAAAGAAAATGTTTAAAAAACCACAACACCCTCGTACAAACCACTAACATTTAATGAAAATAAAAAAAAACACAATAAACACAGTAAGCACCCTCATTTACACCATATATTTTTATTAAAAATAATAAATCCCCTAATACTCACCAATGAAGTCTTCTTTCTGTCACAAATGTCACAGATAAATTTGCAGTTCCAAAAGTCCGGCTTGCCCCAGTCCCCAAGTATTTAAACCTTCCAAATGTCCAGGCTTGAAAAAGTCGAAAAACAAATTATAGATCCAAATGTCCAGGCTTTCCCCAGTCCCCAAGCATTTATACCTTCCAAAGTCCTGGCTTGTAATCTCTTCTTTGCTTCGCCCAGGAGGGGCCCATTGTTGATAGTAGTCTTCATTTCTTCGGCCAAGAGGGCCCCATATTTGTACGTCCCCGAATCTGTGTTCTTGATTGCAGGAAAATAAAAAATGACCGGAGCCGCCGCAATCAGCTCCTAGCAAGCTAGGAGCTCCGTTACGCAATGAGCGTTGCTCATGCGCAAACTCTATTTACAGTATTAGGTCATTTTTCCATGCTAGCTAGTAGGAACTTTGTGTGTCCTTTGTGTGTTACATGAAAAAACAGTCAGTATTTAACTTATGTGCAAAACAAAAAGCTAATTTTCACCCCTTGTATTGTAACATGGTTTTGTCCAGGAGACTTAAATAAGAAACATCTTAATTTAAGTTCCTTAATGAATCAGGCCCCTAGTATCTGGCTTGGCGTACTAACAGTCCCAGCATGTCCACAAATATACATGACGTCTCTGTAGCGCCTGATGGCTCTCACTAGTCTCCCTGATTGTCCTCGCCACTAGGCAAGGTCAAGATTGTCGGACACAGGTCACACTCAAGTGGGCTCCCCAGACATAAAGCTGTGGTAAGATCTGTAAGCCCTCTGCAGGCATCAGAGAAATCATTTTAATTCCTCAGTCTCCAACCGCCACTAGGGGTGAAACTCTCAATCCCGCTATTGCAGGACACGGCCCTCTAAACGGTGCTCTGGAAAGCGGCATTACATTATATTGGGGAAACTGATTCTTTGGGTCTAATAAATCTAATTTAGGCAGAAAAGAAGCACACAATGGTGAATATTTTGCTTATTAAAGAGGGGCTACACTTCCACTATATGTCGCTGTTCTGGTGATAAAAATAAGTTCATTATCTAAGACTATTAAATTCTGTATCAGTGATCATTGGCCAGTTCTACAGTGACAAATCCGCACAGCGCACGTGAACTGTAAGCAGCAGAGGAAAGCATACGCTGCAGCACAAGGGGAGAGCACACTCCAGTGATCCCGGCCAGTCTGATAGACACATCAAGAGCAATTATATGATGCTCAGCAGATGAACCTCATTAAACAATTATTACTAAATTCTACTGAATTACAGTATACTATGTACACAGGCGAAAATACTGAACACAGACATCACTTTATAAGACAATTACTAAATGCAATAGTACAGAGCAATTCTCACACTGTGTTTGAACCATTACTAACCAGTAAGCAAAAAATTAATTAATTACTGATGTTAATTGTGGTACAAGGATTCAAGATCAAATTGTATGATCTGAGCTCCACAACAATTCCTGTGGATCAATATCTGCGAGATCCTCAGCGAAGTGCCAGCTTAGACATGGATTATATATAATAATATGTCAGTCCTATGTCCAGACAGGGTCTGTTACACCCTATCTGAGGGTCAGGTATCATAGCTGTTCCCCAAACCTCTTAGATTGTAAGCTTCTTTGGGCAGGTGTGTTATCAACGGACAGACACGGCTCCGTGCCAGTGACATCACTGAGAACACAGCCTACCAGCTTCCTAGGAGCCAGTGCCATCACTGAGAACGCAGCCTATCAGCTTCCTAGGAGCCAGTGACATCACTGAGAACGCAGCCTACCAGCTTCCTAGGAGCCAGTGACATCACTGAGAACGCAGCCTATCAGCTTCCTAGGAGCCAGGGACATCACTGAGAACACAGCCTATCAGCTTCCTAGGAGCCAGTGACATCACTGAGAACACAGCCTACCAGCTTCCTAGGAGCCAGTGACATCTCTGAGAACACAGCCTATCAGCTTCCTAGGAGCCAGTGACATCACTGAGAACACAGTCTATCAGCTTCCTAGGAGCCAGTGACATCACTGAGAACGCAGCCTACCAGCTTCCTAGGAGCCAGTGACATCACTGAGAACACAGCCTATCAGCTTCCTAGGAGCCAGTGACATCACTGAGAACGCAGCCTACCAGCTTCCTAGGAGCCAGTGACATCACTGAGAACGCAGCCTATCAGCTTCCTAGGAGCCAGTGACATCACTGAGAACACAGCCTACCAGCTTCCTAGGAGCCAGTGACATCACTGAGAACACAGCCTACCAGCTTCCTAGGAGCCAGTGACATCACTGAGAACACAGCCTACCAGCTTCCTAGGAGCCAGTGACATCACTGAGAACACAGCCTACCAGCTTCCTAGGAGCCAGTGACATCACTGAGAACACAGCCTATCAGCTTCCTAGGAGCCAGTGACATCACTGAGAACACAGCCTACCAGCTTCCTGGGAGCCAGTGACATCACTGAGAACACAGCCTACCAGCTTCCTAGGAGCCAGTGACATCACTGAGAACACAGCCTACCAGCTTCCTAGGAGCCAGTGACATCACTGAGAACGCAGCCTATCAGCTTCCTAGGAGCCAGTGACATCACTGAGAACGCAGCCTATCAGCTTCCTAGGAGCCAGTGACATCACTGAGAACGCAGCCTACCAGCTTCCTAGGAGCCAGTGACATCACTGAGAACGCAGCCTACCAGCTTCCTAGGAGCCAGTGACATCACTGAGAACACAGCCTATCAGCTTCCTAGGAGCCAGTGACATCACTGAGAACACAGCCTACCAGCTTCCTAGGAGCCAGTGACATCACTGAGAAGGCAGCCTATCAGCTTCCTAGGAGCCAGTGACATCACTGAGAACGCAGCCTACCAGCTTCCTAGGAGCCAGTGACATCACTGAGAACGCAGCCTACCAGCTTCCTAGGAGCCAGTGACATCTCTGAGAACACAGCCTATCAGCTTCCTAGGAGCCAGTGACATCACTGAGAACACAGCCTACCAGCTTCCTAGGAGCCAGTGACATCACTGAGAACGCAGCCTATCAGCTTCCTAGGAGCCAGTGACATCACTGAGAACACAGCCTACCAGCTTCCTAGGAGCCAGTGACATCACTGAGAACACAGCCTACCAGCTTCCTAGGAGCCAGTGACATCACTGAGAACACAGCCTACCAGCTTCCTAGGAGCCAGTGACATCACTGAGAACACAGCCTACCAGCTTCCTAGGAGCCAGTGACATCACTGAGAACGCAGCCTATCAGCTTCCTAGGAGCCAGTGACATCACTGAGAACGCAGCCTACCAGCTTCCTAGGAGCCAGTGACATCACTGAGAACGCAGCCTACCAGCTTCCTAGGAGCCAGTGACATCACTGAGAACGCAGCCTACCAGCTTCCTAGGAGCCAGTGACATCACTGAGAACGCAGCCTACCAGCTTCCTAGGAGCCAGTGACATCACTGCGAACGCAGCCTATCAGCTTCCTACGAGCCAGTGACATCACTGAGAACACAGCCTACCAGCTTCCTAGGAGCCAGTGACATCACTGAGAATGCAGCCTATCAGCTTCCTAGGAGCCAGTGACATCACTGAGAACGCAGCCTATCAGCTTCCTAGGAGCCAGTGACATCACTGAGAACGCAGCCTACCAGCTTCCTAGGAGCCAGTGACATCACTGAGAACGCAGCCTACCAGCTTCCTAGGAGCCAGTGACATCACTGAGAACGCAGCCTATCAGCTTCCTAGGAGCCAGTGACATCACTGAGAATGCAGCCTACCAGCTTCCTAGGAGCCAGTGACATCACTGCGAACGCAGCCTATCAGCTTCCTACGAGCCAGTGACATCACTGAGAACACAGCCTACCAGCTTCCTAGGAGCCAGTGACATCACTGAGAATGCAGCCTATCAGCTTCCTAGGAGCCAGTGACATCACTGAGAACGCAGCCTATCAGCTTCCTAGGAGCCAGTGATATCACTGGAGCAATGTCGCACAAAGCGTTAAATACACAGGCACAGAGCAGATCGATGCTTCTTATGGCAAAACACACAAAAAATGAATATTTTCCTGTACAAGTCAATGTATAATTTACACAGACAATACTGACTTATCCAAAATTAAACTCCTTTAAGAGCCAGTCATATGTCACACACAGCAAAGGGTTAAATCATAAACTATCTTCTATTTCTAAATAAAATGTTCTGCACATCATTCTGCTAAAATCATTTTTTGCCGGCTGAAACGTGACCCAGTGGAGGATTACCCGAACGTCAAGTTCCCAATGAGTAAGTGGAAAAAGAAATAAGGTTGTGTTTGATATAAATGGATTAGATGTAAGCAGTACACCTCACCCAAACGACTATTACTAAACACTGGGATGTGAAATTCTCTTTCATTCCTCATATGGACAATGTCTGTGTGTATTCTGGATGGAACGTATAATATGTAACCAAATACTCAGATGAGTCTTAGTGTTACATTGTTACCATCTCACCTCCTCATTTCACGGGTGTCATTATACTTCACAGTCCAAAAGTTACCCAACTAATGGTGCCAGACAAAACGGTCTGACCCATCGCCCTATGTGTGACAGTAGGGTCTGGAGAACGCTGTAGGTGCTGGATGGGATATATCGAATTCCTTTATTAGATACCCCGTGTTTAGGATTAAAAAATGACCCTTTGCCTGGATTTTCCATTTAACATGTGACCTCACTGTATTTAATAAGCTGGATCTCATATAACACAGGCGACAGAGCAGGGCATGATTTCTGGATAGCCCACTGTCTGCTAGGGGAAACAGACCACCCTATCTAGTTTTTATTTTGTAAGTTGTAGATGTCATTGTCATTATATTTGTGTCAAAAATAAATTGAGAGTCAAAGTGAATGGTGGTATTTACAACAGGGTAACAGATCAGTAACCTGATACACTTCATCAAAGGGTCAACACATCACCCAGAATCTCAGTAATAAGATAAAACAACACATTTAAAGAGACAACAAATAAATGTGACCATACAGCAGGAAGGAGCAGGACCTGCAGGTGAAGGCTCGGAGGGGTGGGCTGGGCGGCAGGGGGGCATCGCCCCCCCGAACGTGGGCTGGGCCGGGGGGCAGGGGGGCATCGGCCCCCTTGGGCTGCCCAGTCTGACCATACAGCAGGAAGGAGCAGGACCTGCAGGTGAAGGCTCTGAGGGAGGGGGCTGGGCCGGGGGCAGGGGAGCATCGCCCCCCCCCCCGAGCGTGGGCTGGGCAGGGGGGCATCTGCCCCCTCGGGCTGCCCAGTCTGACCATACAGCAGGAAGGAGCAGGACCTGCAGGTGAAGGCTCGGAGGGGGGGCTGGGCCGGGGGCAGGGGAGCATCGTCCCCCCCCGAGCGTGGGCTGGGCAGGGGGGCATCTGCCCCCTCGGGCTGCCCAGTCTGACCATACAGCAGGAAGGAGCAGGACCTGCAGGTGAAGGCTCGGAGGGGTGCCTGTTGTCCTTTATTGCTACAGATCCTTCATAATAAAATGATGTACTATATCAGTGTTGGCTAACCTGTAACACTCCAGGTGTTGTGAAACTACAAGTCTCAGCATACCCTTCCAGAAATAAGCTGCTATATATTGGCAAAGCGTGCTGGGACTTGTAATCTCACAACACCTGGAGCGTCACAGGTTAGCCAACACTGTACCATATATTTGCTCAAAGTCACACTAACACCTAAAGTGTTCAATATTTTGTTTAGTGCTTTATAATGTCTGCAGCCTGGGATGTGTTGTGTGGGCAGTGTAATAATTCGTCCCTCCCACCCCCCACCCACCCAATAGGTTCTAAGATATTTTAAAACATTTAATGTTATTTTTGGCATCACCCACACTAAGCACAGTAAGTGTAATATAGTACGACAACATCTTCAATATATCAGCATTACTAGGCAGGAAAACATTGCCTGAAATATACTTCAAGAGTATGAGCAGTTTTTTCATGGTGCATAATCGATCGTGTAGCAGGTGCAGGAAAAATACCAAAGACTTCTATTAAGCACTTTTTTGCTGTTTTGCTGCTGGCCCTAAACGCTGCTTGCTGGCCCTAAACGCTGCTTTCAGTTTTTTAACAACTGTGATAGCAGAACATTTGTTGTGTGACACCCTCTAGGAAAAATCCATTCATTTCAATAGGACACCAACTTAAAAAAAAAGCTGGAGAAAAAAAAATAGAAAAAACTATGAAACCACCTTAGTATTCATCATTTCTACAGTCATATTAAATAAATGTTGCTGCTGATATGTATTGTTATTGGTATTCTTATGTTTTTATACATGGATTATTTATTTCTATAACCAGATACACTGCCGGCTGTCTCCTGTAGTATATTTTATCCACCTAGTTTCATACAAATTGCACCTGGGGACACTAACTCACTCTGAGGTCCACATGTTATGACAAAGGTGTCAGGGCGGAAGACTTTACCTCTAAGTTCTCACACAGGAAATTGATGGAAATGTTTGATTGCTGCACTGGACAATGTTGCAGAATATTAACCCAAGACAAGATAATTGTATGATAACTGTCCTGGAAATACTGATTGGAATATTGAAATTGAAATATGCTAAATTGTTGAATCATATGTCAATCGTTTCCACGAACATGACCCAGCCAATCAGTGCTCTCCACACAACAAGCCACTATCCGTAGGGGGCAAAGAATTAGCTATCAGAGGCAAAAAGTGTGTGTGGGGGAGGTGATGGGGGGATCACCCGAATAGCATTGGATAGAGCTTAGATGCCCAATGGCAGGTGAATTGTTGTCTAAAAGAAATTGAAAACACCATCCAGGAACTTAGTTCCTCTAATGCAGAGAATCTCCATTACCATTAACTAATGATAACTTGTAGAATAACCGTGAAATGACCAAAAAAATTGCAGAACATCCGCCTCAGCGGACCTAGACATTGGGCGCTGACACAGAATGGCTGCAAAGTCTGAGTAGTTAGTACCACACACAAGTGTATGAGAGCCGGACACATCTCAATATTCCTCCACGACATGTGACTGGTTAACGATAAATCATTGGCGGGTATTTGTAGCCGGTGTGTACGTGTGTTTCTGCAGGTCTGCACTCTGCCAACGGTAGGACGCCCCTAGATGTGACACACTAAGGGGCACATTTATCAATCATCGGCAAAAATGAAAAATAGTTATTAATCCTTATCGCATGGATAAGGATTGAACTATTTCTCAAATTTATTAAAAACAGATCACAGAAACAGAAGTTACGATAATCTTTGGAACGCGATGTCCTCCAGGTCCTCTTCCTTTGTCTTAACACTGGAATTGCGCATGTGCACAGACATCTCCGCTCTGTCTCTGCAAGCGAGCGGTGAGTGACAGGGAGGGATCATGTGATCCCTCCACACATGCGCTGTCCAGCTCTGCTCTTCAGACAGCACTGAAATCTGACAATTATGATGATGTACGGCAGCTTCAGCTGGTACATTATCAAGACAAGTTTCCGGAAAAAAATGTTTTTTTCGGAACTTGTTAGATTGCGGCTGGGAGCAGTCACCATACGGTAGAATGGTGACTGCTCCCACAAACGAAAAGGAATGGAAAGCAGCAGATATCCATGATATCTGTGTGATGCCCCCTTATTAAATATGCGAGGGACACAGAGGGACGTTTTTTTAATGATAAGTGCACGATAGGGCACTCTCATTATTTGCTAAATATGCCCCTAACAAAGCTGCATTACGCAGTGACACACAACAAACATGTCATCGATCTAGACCCAGCTACGTGTCATTAGTCACTAAATGTTACAAATCCCACAAAGCACCTGATAACATTCTGTATGGACGCTACAGAGATATAGGAGGGACGTAAACCTACACAGGGGGACGTGACCGCCATGCTGCCGATTCTTCCCTTGTCACCTAAGCTGTATGTCTATAACACATACATGGCAGATCAGCGATCCCTTATGTTCTGTGTTACCATAGTAACCATATTCCTTTTATCATAAAGATTATCATGGGAAACCGCAGCAGCTATAGCAGGTTATTACGTTACATGTCTATGTGTGATACATGGCAGAACATACCCCCTACTGTAAGTTATACTGATATTATAACTCAAGGCGTTCTATAACCATATAAAGGCACGGGATCTTTTATACAGATCTTCTGTGTGACCTCTAATATCCAGAATAATTTACTGTAGGAGTTGTGTTTTTCCTGAAAATACATTTTCCTAATGAAGATTGAAGTGATGACATCATAAGTCACCATTTATACAGATATTTCCAGGAGATTACACATGTTTTATCATCCCCTGTGTATTATAAGTATATAACGTTAGGCTCCTGCACCTACACTAGTCCACAATGATCCATGTACGATGTGACTACTCTGCGCAGCTCCTGCTCCGTCTTCACGGCAGAATAATCACCTCTATTATGTTTTGTAGAGAAAGAATGATGGATTTGGGACCACAAAAATTCCTGCAATCCAGCCCCCCAGAGTGTACCCTGCAGGGGCCGGAGACGTTTCACACATCTGTTTGGTGTATTGATGAATCCACGTCTACCAGAGTTATACTACACTACAACCTGAATGTGTAACAACTAACTTACAATGTATCACTCGTACTCTGAGATTACATTACAACTCTGTTCTAAGGGGCATATTTAACAAATAATGAGAGTGCCCTATCGTGCACTTATCATTAAAAAATCGTCCCTCTGTGTCCCTCGCATATTTAATAAGGGGGCATCGCAGCAGATATCATGGATATCTGCTGCTTTCCATTCCTTTTCGTTTGTGGGAGCAGTCACCATTCTACAGTATGGTGACTGCTCCCAGCCGCAATCTAACAAGTCCCGGAGAAACATTTTTTTCGGAAACTTGTCTTGATAATATACCAGCTGAAGCTGCCGTACATCATCATAATTGTCAGATTTCAGTGCTCTGAAGAGCAGAACTGGACATCGCATGTGTGGAGGGATCACATGATCCCTCCCTGTCACTCACCGCTCGCTTGCAGAGACAGAGCGGAGATGTCTGTGCACATGTGCAGTTTTCTTCGAACTGCACATGCGCAATTCCAGTGTGAAGACAAATGTAGAGGACCTGGTGGACATCGCGTTTCGAAGAGGGGGGTAAGTGTGATTTTTTTATCACAGAAACAGCAGTTTTTCGGAACTGCTGTTTCTGTGATCTGTTTTTATAAATTTGAGAAATAGAGCAATCCTTATCCATGCGATAAGGATTGATAACTATTTTTCATTTTTGCCGATGATTGATAAATGTGCCCCTAAGTGCGATCAGAGTAAGTACAGCTAGGTACACACTATCACATCTTACTTCAGAGGCAATTTCTGTAGCGATTTTACCAATGACCGAAAGTCCAGATGAGCAGCCAATTCCTACATACTCGCCTACACAATTTACCTTCAGATCTGTGATCTTCATCTCTCATAACCATCTGCTGAAATGATGGTGACTCTGTACACTGTACAGATATCTGCCTACACTGCTGGTGGTGACTCTGTACACTGTACAGATATCTGCCTACACTGCTGGTGGTGAGTGTGTACACTGTACAGATATCTGCCTACACTGCTGGTGGTGAGTGTGTACACTGTACAGATATCTGCCTACACTGCTGGTGGCGAGTGTGTACACTGTACAGATATCTGCCTACAATGCTGGTGGTGAGTGTGTACACTGTACAGATATCTGCCTACACTGCTGGTGGCGAGTGTGTACACTGTACAGATATCTGCCTACACTGCTGGTGGCGAGTGTGTACACTGTACAGATATCTGCCTACACTGCTGGTGGCGAGTGTGTACACTGTACAGATATCTGCCTACACTGCTGGTGGTGAGTGTGTACACTGTACAGATATCTGCCTACACTGCTGGTGGTGAGTGTGTACACTGTACAGATATCTGCCTACACTGCTGGTGGTGAGTGTGTACCCAGTACAGATATCTGCCTACGCTGCTGGTGGTGAGTGTGTACACTGTACAGATATCTGCCTACACTGCTGGTGGTGAGTGTGTACCCTGTACAGATATCTGCCTACACTGCTGGTGGTGAGTGTGTACCCAGTACAGATATCTGCCTACACTGCTGGTGGTGAGTGTGTACACACCGTACAGATATCTGCCTACACTGCTGGTGGTGAGTGTGTACACTGTACAGATATCTGCCTACACTGCTGGTGGTGAGTGTGTACACTGTACAGATATCTGCCTACACTGCTGGTGGTGACTCTGTACACTGTACAGATATCTGCCTACACTGCTGGTGGCGAGTGAGTACACTGTACAGATATCTGCCTACACTGCTGGTGGTGAGTGTGTACACTGTACAGATATCTGCCTACACTGCTGGTGGTGAGTGTGTACACTGTACAGATATCTGCCTACACTGCTGGTGGTGAGTGTGTACACTGTACAGATATCTGCCTACGCTGCTGGTGGTGAGTGTGTACCCAGTACAGATATCTGCCTACACTGCTGGTGGTGAGTGTGTACACTGTACAGATATCTGCCTACACTGCTGGTGGTGAGTGTGTACACTGTACAGATATCTGCCTACACTGCTGGTGGTGACTCTGTACACTGTACAGATATCTGCCTACACTGCTGGTGGTGACTCTGTACACTGTACAGATATCTGCCTACACTGCTGGTGGTGAGTGTGTACACTGTACAGATATCTGCCTACACTGCTGGTGGTGAGTGTGTACACACTGTACAGATATCTGCCTACACTGCTGGTGGTGAGTGTGTACACTGTACAGATATCTGCCTACACTGCTGGTGGTGAGTGTGTACACTGTACAGATATCTGCCTACACTGCTGGTGGTGAGTGTGTACACTGTACAGATATCTGCCTACACTGCTGGTGGTGACTCTGTACACTGTACAGCTATCTGCCTACACTGCTGGTGGTGAGTGTGTACACACCGTACAGATATCTGCCTACACTGCTGGTGGTGAGTGTGTACACTGTACAGATATCTGCCTACACTGCTGGTGGTGAGTGTGTACACACCGTACAGATATCTGCCTACACTGCTGGTGGTGAGTGTGTACACTGTACAGATATCTGCCTACACTGCTGGTGGTGAGTGTGTACACTGTACAGATATCTGCCTACACTGCTGGTGGTGAGTGTGTACACACTGTACAGATATCTGCCTACACTGCTGGTGGTGAGTGTGTACACTGTACAGATATCTGCCTACACTGCTGGTGGTGAGTGTGTACACTGTACAGATATCTGCCTACACTGCTGGTGGTGAGTGTGTACACTGTACAGATATCTGCCTACACTGCTGGTGGTGAGTGTGTACACTGTACAGATATCTGCCTACACTGCTGGTGGTGAGTGTGTACACTGTACAGATATCTGCCTACACTGCTGGTGGTGACTCTGTAGACTGTACAGATATCTGCCTACGCTGCTGGTGGTGAGTGTGTACACTGTACAGATATCTACCTACACCGCTGGTGGCGAGTGTGTACACTGTACAGATATCTGCCTACACTGCTGGTGGTGAGTGTGTACACTGTACAGATATCTGCCTACACTGCTGGTGGTGAGTGTGTACACACCGTACAGATATCTGCCTACACTGCTGGTGATGAGTGTGTACACTGTACAGATATCTGCCTACACTGCTGGTGGTGAGTGTGTACACTGTACAGATATCTGCCTACACTGCTGGTGGTGAGTGTGTACACTGTACAGATATCTGCCTACACTGCTGGTGGTGAGTGTGTACACTGTACAGATATCTGCCTACACTGCTGGTGGTGAGTGTGTACACCGTACAGATATCTGCCTACACTGCTGGTGGTGAGTGTGTACACTGTACAGATATCTGCCTACACTGCTGGTGGTGAGTGTGTACACCGTACAGATATCTGCCTACACTGCTGGTGATGAGTGTGTACACTGTACAGATATCTGCCTACACTGCTGGTGGTGAGTGTGTACCCAGTACAGATATCTGCCTACACTGCTAGGGGTGAGTGAGTACACTGTACAGATATCTGCCTACGCTGCTGCTGGTGAGTGTGTACACTGTACAGATATCTGCCTACGCTGCTGGTGGTGAGTGTGTACACTGTACAGATATCTGCCTACACTGCTGGTGATGAGTGTGTACACTATACAGATATCTGCCTACACTGCTGGTGGTGAGTGTGTACACTGTACAGATATCTGCCTACACTGCTGGTGGTGAGTGTGTACACTGTACAGATATCTGCCTACACTGCTGGTGGTGAGTGTGTACACTGTACAGATATCTGCCTACACTGCTGGTGGTGAGTGTGTACACTGTACAGATATCTGCCTACACTGCTGGTGGTGACTCTGTACACTATACAGATATCTGCCTACACTGCTGGTGGTGAGTGTGTACACTGTACAGATATCTGCCTACACTGCTGGTGGTGAGTGTGTACACTGTACAGATATCTGCCTACACTGCTGGTGGTGACTCTGTACACTGTACAGATATCTGCCTACACTGCTGGTGGTGAGTGTGTACACACCGTACAGATATCTGCCTACACTGCTGGTGGTGAGTGTGTACACTGTACAGATATCTGCCTACACTGCTGGTGGTGAGTGTGTACACTGTACAGATATCTGCCTACACTGCTGGTGGTGAGTGTGTACACACTGTACAGATATCTGCCTACACTGCTGGTGGTGAGTGTGTACACTGTACAGATATCTGCCTACACTGCTGGTGGTGAGTGTGTACACTGTACAGATATCTGCCTACACTGCTGGTGGTGAGTGTGTACACTGTACAGATATCTGCCTACACTGCTGGTGGTGACTCTGTACACTGTACAGCTATCTGCCTACACTGCTGGTGGTGAGTGTGTACACTGTACAGATATCTGCCTACACTGCTGGTGGTGAGTGCGTACACTGTACAGATATCTGCCTACACTGCTGGTGGTGAGTGTCTACACTGTACAGATATCTGCCTACACTGCTGGTGGTGAGTGTGTACACTGTACAGATATCTGCCTACACTGCTGGTGGTGAGTGTGTACACACCGTACAGATATCTGCCTACACTGCTGGTGGTGAGTGTGTACACTGTACAGATATCTGCCTACACTGCTGGTGGTGAGTGTGTACACTGTACAGATATCTGCCTACACTGCTGGTGGTGAGTGTGTACACTGTACAGATATCTGCCTTCACTGCTGGTGGTGAGTGTGTACACTGTACAGATATCTGCCTACACTGCTGGTGGTGACTCTGTACACTGTACAGATATCTGCCTACGCTGCTGGTGGTGAGTGTGTACACTGTACAGATATCTACCTACACTGCTGGTGGCGAGTGTGTACACCGTACAGATATCTGCCTACACTGCTGGTGGTGAGTGTGTACACTGTACAGATATCTGCCTACACTGCTGGTGGTGAGTGTGTACACTGTACAGATATCTGCCTTCACTGCTGGTGGCGAGTGTGTACACTGTACAGATATCTGCCTACACTGCTGGTGGCGAGTGTGTACACTGTACAGATATCTGCCTACACTGCTGGTGGTGAGTGTGTACACTGTACAGATATCTGCCTACACTGCTGGTGGTGAGTGTGTACACTGTACAGATATCTGCCTACACTGCTGGTGGTGAGTGTGTACACTGTACAGATATCTGCCTACACTGCTGGTGGTGAGTGTGTACACTGTACAGATATCTGCCTACACTGCTGGTGGTGAGTGTGTACACCGTACAGATATCTGCCTACACTGCTGGTGGTGAGTGTGTACACCGTACAGATATCTGCCTACACTGCTGGTGGTGAGTGTGTACACACCGTACAGATATCTGCCTACGCTGCTGGTGGTGAGTGTGTACACACCGTACAGATATCTGCCTACACTGCTGGTGGTGAGTGTGTACACCGTACAGATATCTGCCTACACTGCTGGTGGTGAGTGTGTACACCGTACAGATATCTGCCTACACTGCTGGTGGTGAGTGTGTACACTGTACAGATATCTGCCTACACTGCTGGTGGTGAGTGTGTACACCGTACAGATATCTGCCTACACTGCTGGTGGTGAGTGTGTACACTGTACAGATATCTGCCTACGCTGCTGGTGGTGAGTGTGTACACACTGTACAGATATCTGCCTACACTGCTGGTGGTGAGTGTGTACACTGTACAGATATCTGCCTACGCTGCTGGTGGTGAGTGTGTACACTGTACAGATATCTGCCTACACTGCTGGTGGTGAGTGTGTACACTGTACAGATATCTGCCTACACTGCTGGTGGTGAGTGTGTACACCGTACAGATATCTGCCTACACTGCTGGTGGTGAGTGTGTACACTGTACAGATATCTGCCTACGCTGCTGGTGGTGAGTGTGTACACACTGTACAGATATCTGCCTACACTGCTGGTGGTGAGTGTGTACACTGTACAGATATCTGCCTACGCTGCTGGTGGTGAGTGTGTACCCAGTACAGATATCTGCCTACGCTGCTGGTGGTGAGTGTGTACACTGTACAGATATCTGCCTACACTGCTGGTGGTGTGTACACTGTACAGATATCTGCCTGCACTGCTGGTGGTAAGTGTGTACACTGTACAGATATCTGCCTACACTGCTGGTGGTGAGTGTGTACACTGTACAGATATCTGCCTACACTGCTGGTGGTGAGTGTGTACACTGTACAGATATCTGCCTACACTGCTGGTGGTGAGTGTGTACACTGTACAGATATCTGCCTACACTGCTGGTGGTGACTCTGTACACTGTACAGATATCTGCCTACGCTGCTGGTGGTGAGTGTGTACCCAGTACAGATATCTGCCTACACTGCTGGTGGTGAGTGTGTACACTGTACAGATATCTGTCTACACTGCTGGTGGTGAGTGTGTACACTGTACAGATATCTGCCTACGCTGCTGGTGGTGAGTGTGTACACTGTACAGATATCTGCCTACACTGCTGGTGGTGAGTGTGTACACACCGTACAGATATCTGCCTACACTGCTGGTGGTGAGTGTGTACACTGTACAGATATCTGCCTACACTGCTGGTGATGAGTGTGTACACTGTACAGATATCTGCCTACACTGCTGGTGGTGAGTGTGTACACTGTACAGCTATCTGCCTACACTGCTGGTGGTGAGTGTGTACACTGTACAGATATCTGTCTACACTGCTGGTGGTGAGTGTGTACACTGTACAGATATCTGCCTACACTGCTGGTGGTGAGTGTGTACACTGTACAGATATCTGCCTACACTGCTGGTGGTGAGTGTGTACACTGTACAGATATCTGCCTACACTGCTGGTGGTGAGTGTGTACACTGTACAGATATCTGCCTACACTGCTGGTGGTGAGTGTGTACACTGTACAGATATCTGCCTACACTGCTGGTGGTGACTCTGTACACTGTACAGATATCTGCCTACGCTGCTGGTGGTGAGTGTGTACCCAGTACAGATATCTGCCTACACTGCTGGTGGTGAGTGTGTACACTGTACAGATATCTGTCTACACTGCTGGTGGTGAGTGTGTACACTGTACAGATATCTGCCTACACTGCTGGTGGTGAGTGTGTACACTGTACAGATATCTGTCTACGCTGCTGGTGGTGACTCTGTACACTGTACAGATATCTGCCTACACTGCTGGTGGTGAGTGTGTACACTGTACAGATATCTGCCTACGCTGCTGGTGGTGAGTGTGTACACTGTACAGATATCTGCCTACACTGCTGGTGGTGAGTGAGTACACTGTACAGATATCTGCCTACACTGCTGTTGGTGAGTGTGTACACTGTACAGATATCTGCCTACACTGCTGGTGGTGAGTGTGTACACTGTACAGATATCTGCCTACACTGCTGGTGGTGAGTGTGTACACTGTACAGATATCTGCCTACGCTGCTGGTGGTGAGTGTGTACACCATACAGATATCTGCCTACACTGCTGGTGGTGAGTGTGTACACACCGTACAGATATCTGCCTACACTGCTGGTGGTGAGTGTGTACACACTGTACAGATATCTGCCTACACTGCTGGTGGTGAGTGTGTACACTGTACAGATATCTGCCTACACTGCTGGTGGTGAGTGTGTACACTGTACAGATATCTGCCTACACTGCTGGTGGTGAGTGTGTACACTGTACAGATATCTGCCTACACTGCTGGTGGTGACTCTGTACACTGTACAGATATCTGCCTACACTGCTGGTGGTGAGTGTGTACACTGTACAGATATCTGCCTTCACTGCTGGTGGTGACTCTGTACACTGTACAGATATCTGCCTACGCTGCTGGTGGTGAGTGTGTACCCAGTACAGATATCTGCCTACACTGCTGGTGGTGAGTGTGTACACTGTACAGATATCTGTCTACACTGCTGGTGGTGAGTGTGTACACTGTACAGATATCTGCCTACACTGCTGGTGGTGAGTGTGTACACTGTACAGATATCTGTCTACGCTGCTGGTGGTGACTCTGTACACTGTACAGATATCTGCCTACACTGCTGGTGGTGAGTGTGTACACTGTACAGATATCTGCCTACACTGCTGGTGGTGAGTGTGTACACTGTACAGATATCTGCCTACACTGCTGGTGGTGAGTGTGTACACTGTACAGATATCTGCCTACGCTGCTGGTGGTGAGTGTGTACACTGTACAGATATCTGCCTACACTGCTGGTGGTGAGTGCGTACACTGTACAGCTATCTGCCTACACTGCTGGTGGTGAGTGAGTACACTGTACAGATATCTGCCTACACTGCTGTTGGTGAGTGTGTACACTGTACAGATATCTGCCTACACTGCTGGTGGTGAGTGAGTACACTGTACAGATATCTGCCTACACTGCTGTTGGTGAGTGTGTACACTGTACAGATATCTGCCTACGCTGCTGGTGGTGAGTGTGTACACTGTACAGATATCTGCCTACACTGCTGGTGGTGAGTGTGTACACTGTACAGATATCTGCCTACGCTGCTGGTGGTGAGTGTGTACACCATACAGATATCTGCCTACACTGCTGGTGGTGAGTGTGTACACACCGTACAGATATCTGCCTACACTGCTGGTGGTGAGTGTGTACACACTGTACAGATATCTGCCTACACTGCTGGTGGTGAGTGTGTACACTGTACAGATATCTGCCTACACTGCTGGTGGTGAGTGTGTACACACTGCCACATTTACCCGACATCGTTCCATCGCTGATCATGATTTTTAGAGATGGTCACTGACCCCCGTGTTTTGGTTTTGGATTCGGTTTTGGATCTGGATTACCGTCGTGTTTTGGTTTTGGTTTTGGTTTTGCAAAACCGCCATTGCGTGTTTTGGTTTTGGTTTTGGTTTTGTTTGGTTTTGTTTTGCTATTTTTTGGGAAAATCCATGTTTTTGGGCCTAAATTAACCCAATTTAGTGCTCCAACTGTTTTAGAGACAAGTAATCTAATTGTTGAGGTAATAAATCATCCAAAAAAACAGTTTAATTCTTCGTTGGTAGGCCTATTCTACACACAAAACAGATTGTCTTCCTCTCCATCTATGCATATTGGCAATGCAGCCATCGTCTTTGAATGTATATTACACCCTACACTTATAGTTAAATATGTAAAGAAATGGAAAAAGCCAGTTTGGTTTCTGTCTCTCAAGGCCCCCCTCCACTTGTATAAAATAGCAAAAAATTCAGCCATTATAGACTGTACAATATTAATTGACATGGAGAAAGCCAGTTTGGTTTCTGTCTCTCTAGGCCCCCCTCCACTTGTATAAAATACTAAAAAATTCAGCCATTATAGACTGTACAATATTAATTGACATGGAGAAAGACAGTTTGGGGTCACTCTGTCTCTCTAGGCCCCCCTCCACTTGTATAAAATACCAAAAAATTCAGCCATTATAGACTGTACAATATTAATTGACATGGAGAAAGCCAGTTTGGTTTCTGTCTCTCTAGGCCCCCCTCCACTTGTATAAAATACTAAAAAATTCAGCCATTATAGACTGTACAATATTAATTGACATGGAGAAAGACAGTTTGGGGTCACTCTGTCTCTCTAGGCCCCCCTCCACTTGTATAAAATACCAAAAAATTCAGCCATTATAGACTGTACAATATTAATTGACATGGAGAAAGCCAGTTTGGTTTCTGTCTCTCTAGGCCCCCCTCCACTTGTATAAAATACTAAAAAATTCAGCCATTATAGACTGTACAATATTAATTGACATGGAGAAAGACAGTTTGGGGTCACTCTGTCTCTCTAGGCCCCCCTCCACTTGTATAAAATACCAAAAAATTCAGCCATTATAGACTGTACAATATTAATTGACATGGAGAAAGCCAGTTTGGTTTCTGTCTCTCTAGGCCCCCCTCCACTTGTATAAAATACTAAAAAATTCAGCCATTATAGACTGTACAATATTAATTGACATGGAGAAAGCCAGTTTGGTTTCTGTCTCTCTAGGCCCCCCTCCACTTGTATAAAATACTAAAAAATTCAGCCATTATAGACTGTACAATATTAATTGACATGGAGAAAGACAGTTTGGGGTCACTCTGTCTCTCTAGGCCCCCCTCCACTTGTATAAAATACCAAAAAATTCAGCCATTATAGACTGTACAATATTAATTGACATGGAGAAAGCCAGTTTGGTTTCTGTCTCTCTAGGCCCCCCTCCACTTGTATAAAATACTAAAAAATTCAGCCATTATAGACTGTACAATATTATGAAAAATGGACAAAGCCAGTTTAGGGTCACTCTGTCTATGACACCCTACCCTTAAGGATAAATTGCCCTAACAGCAGCCTTTCAAGATGGTATGTGATATGGAAATGCCACAAGTCCCTTTCCTCTTTGGGGGTAGATTGCACCCTACACTTACATAGAAAGTTTTAAAAAGATGTTATCGGCATCATCTTCAGCTTCATCCTCACCCTCATCAGTGTGTACGTCATCATCACAGACTATCAATTCATCGCCGCTTGAATCCGCCATTAGAGAACAGTCAGTGCTTGGATGTCTTGGATGGTGAAGGCCTTCCTCGTGGAAGATGTAGTTCATTTTTATAAACATCATTTTCTCCACATTTTTGGGAAGTAACCTTCTACGGCGATCACTGACTAAGTTCCCTGCTGTGCTGAACACTCGTTCAGAGTACACACTGGAGGGTGGGCAGCTTAGGTATTGCAAAGCAAGTTTGTACATGGGTTTCCAAATGGCCTGCTTTTCTTCCCAGTAAGGAAAGGGACTGTCTGACATTTCCATATCAACTACCTCTTGAAAGTAATCCTCCACCATCCTTTGCATGTTTATACTCATATTGGATGGACTTATGGGCAAAGTGACACTTTTTTTTGAAAAATCCTTCAAACCAGCCCAGATGTTAAATTGTTCTCGTCTGCCCCCTGTGTCTTCCCTGCTTCTTTTTTGGAAATTTAATTTTTTACGAGCAACAGCTTGAGAAAGTGAAGGAGGACACGTCGTCAAGCCGAGGCCCAGTTCAGCGGCCAACTTGCTGAGCAATAGCTCCTTGCAAAAGTTCACATCTCGCTCATTTACAAGTAAAGACTCAATGTAGGTTTTAAACCTTGGATCAAGCACAGTGGCCAAAACGTACTGATCCGAGTTCAAGATCTTAATAACTCGAGGATCATTGTGAAGCGAATTAAGTACTTGCTTTCAGCTCCTCCTTCATTTTCTCAAGCTGCTTTTCCAATAGTCTAATTAAAGGAATGACTTGGCTCAAACTAGCAGAGTCTGCACTGACCTCACATGTCACAACTTAAAATGGTTTCAGCACCTTGCACAGCACTGAAAGGATTCCCCACTGTGCAAGAGTGAAATACATCCCCCCTCCTTTCCCAATGTCATGACTTGTGCAATATGCTTGGATGGCTTTGCGCTGTTCCTCCATCCTCTGAAGCATGTACAGGGTGGAATTCCACCGAGTTACCACCTCTTGCTTAAGTTGGTGGCAGGGCAAGTTAAACTGCTCTTGGAGCTGCTGTAATCTCCTACATGCTGTGGCTGAATGCCTGAAATGGCCTGAAATTTTACGGGCCACCGAAAGCATCTCCTGCACCTCACGGTTATTTCGTAGGAAGCTCTGCACCACCAAGTTGATGGTGTGAGCAAAACAGGGAATATGTTGGAAATCACCCAGCTGTAATGCTCGCACTATATTGTTGGCGTTATCTGAAATGACATACCCTGGGGAGAGTCCGAGTGGTATAAGCCATGCATCAATCACATCTCTCAGTTTGCGTAACAAATTGTCAGCCGTATGCCTGTTAGTGAAGCCGGTGATACAAAGAGTGGCCTGCCTGTGACAAATGTTACGTAGTGGTGTACATGCTGCTGCTGTTCCTGCTGGTGAAGGTGAATGACCAACCCAGTGGGCTGTCACAGTCATATAGTCTTTGGTTTGGCCACTTCCACTTGTCCACATATCTGTGGTTAAGTGAACAGTGGGCAGAATGGCATTTTTCAGCGCAATCTCTACATTTTTACACACTTTTTGGTATAGTTGTGGAATAGCTTTACGGGAGAAATGGTGTCGCGATGGAATTCTGTAACGCGGACACAAAACCTCAATTAACTGTGAAAAACCAGCTGCGTTTATTGTGGAGATTGGACGCAGATCTAACACTAACATTGCAGCCATGGCGTCTGTGATTCGCTTGGCGACTGGGTGACTGCTGTCATATTTGCTTCCCCTCGCAAATGATTGTTTCACAGTTAATTGCTGAAATGTAGGACTGCTCATTTTATTCACCTGCCTCTGGGATGACGATTCACCCCCAGCAGCAGCAACAGCAGCAGCAGGACTAACGCTTTCTTCAGAGGAATCAATAATAGTGCCGGAGTCATCCAGCCTTAAGTGGGATGCCGGGCTAACTCCGAGCGCTACTGAGGATATTGATGAGGATGGTGTGGTGGGTGTATTTTGTAGCCGTCGGTATGTCGGTGAGCGGAGGGTCTTAGCTGATGAGGGAGTGCTTGTATTCTTTTGGGAAGAACTTTCAGCTTTTCCCAACACTTTGCCATGAACTCTCGTTAAATGGCGTAACATAGACGAGGTTCCAAGATGGTTAAGGTCCCTCCCTCGACTGACTGTGGCTTCACATACACTACAAATGGCTATACAATTGTTGTCTGGATTTGGGTAGAAATAATTCCACACATAAGAAGTGGATTTTTTTGTTTTATGCCCAGGCATGACAATGGCCTTTTTCTTGTCACGTGCCAGAACTGCTGCCACTGGTGCAGGACTTACACAAACAACCTCATCCTCATCAACATCCTCATTAGCGCCCTCGTCGCCTACACAAATCTCCCCCTCATCCTCTTCTAATTCCAAAGTGGCATCCTCAATTTGGGTATCACCGGCTACACTCGGGCTATTAAGGCACACATCAGCAGAATGCTCACGATTAGACATCCCACTGTTGGATGGACTCTCCACAGGGATTGTTGTCATTTGTGAATCAGAGCAAATATTCTCCTGTAATGCCTCACTGGTATCTTGCAGCTCAGCTTTGACGCGTAACAGTAGTTGTGCACCAATTGTAGCCTGGGTAACTTTTTGGGATCTGCCACTAATAGCCAAAGGTGAAGGCCTCATTCTCTCTTTGCCACTGCGTGTGTAGAATGGCATGCTTGCAATTTTTTTTTTATCGTCACTTAACTTTTGCTCAGTTACACTTCTTTTTCGCTTCAATACAGTAAATTTTTTTTTGGTTTTTGTTTTTTGCACTAATTTGAAAACACTCTGTTGTTTGACATCGCCTTGGCCAGATGACGTACTGGGAACACTAACATCAGGACTGGTGACAGAACCTGGTTGCTCATTTAGATCATATGTGGACTGCTTTGAATCCATTCTGAGCGCAAACCACTGAGGAGTGCTAAAAATTATTGAGTAGATACTGCTGACAGATATGACTTTTGACAGCCAGAAATATTAAGGCACAATTAGGGAGGACACCCCAAAAACACTGAGGAGTGCTAAAAATTATTGAGTAGATACTGCTGACAGATATGACTTTTGACAGCCAGAAATATTAATGCACAATTAGGGAGGACACCCCAAAAACACTGAGGAGTGCTAAAAATTATTGAGTAGATACTGCTGACAGATATGACTTTTGACAGCCAGAAATATTAATGCACAATTAGGGAGGACACCCCAAAAACACTGAGGAGTGCTAAAAATTATTGAGTAGATACTGCTGACAGATATGACTTTTGACAGCCAGAAATATTAATGCACAATTAGGGAGGACACCCCAAAAACACTGAGGTGTGCTACAAATTATTTAGTAGATACTGCTGACAGATATGACTTTTGACAGCCAGAAATATTAATGCACAATTAGGGAGGACACCCCAAAAACACTGAGGAGTGCTAAAAATTATTGAGTAGATACTGCTGACAGATATGACTTTTGACAGCCAGAAATATTAATGCACAATTAGGGAGGACACCCCAAAAACACTGAGGAGTGCTAAAAATTATTGAGTAGATACTGCTGACAGATATGACTTTTGACAGCCAGAAATATTAAGGCACAATTAGGGAGGACACCCCAAAAACACTGAGGAGTGCTAAAAATTATTGAGTAGATACTGCTGACAGATATGACTTTTGACAGCCAGAAATATTAATGCACAATTATGGGGGACACCCCAAAAGCGCTGGGGAGTGCCAAATATGAAGAAAAAATAATAAACCTCTATCCTCCTCTCTGCACTAGCGATTTTGGTTAGAGCAATTGCAAGAACAATATGGTATTCTCTGTCCCTGCTCTAATTAGCCTATGACTACACCCTGCTCTCTCCCTCTGTCAAATGGCGATGGATTGCTGTGGAGGCGTGTATTTATAAAGTTGAAGTATCGCGAGAACCGAGTCCCGAGATCCGACGACGTCACAATGACGTTCGGCCTCGATTTGGATTCGGAATGGGCGGGAGAGTACCGAGCTGCTCAGCTCGGTACTCGGATACCCAAAGTTCGGGTGGGTTCGGTTCTCGGAGAACCGGACCCGCCCATCTCTAATGATTTTTAGGAAGCTTATAAAACCCAGATCAACAGACAGATAAAACATGATGGGAGAGTAATATCTGACCAGACATACATGAATCGTGTGATCTACACCATAGTTGCATAGGTGTGTACCCAGCTTAAGTCCCCCCTCACATTCCTTCATTAAAACAGATGAAGCCACATACCATATCATTAGGACACAGTGTCTGTCCTAAATGGATCTCATACAGGACAAAAAGGTCAAACTGCAAAGCACAGCATGTCAGTCATGTTGTAGTATAATTGGCCCCTATATATGCGCCTGTACAGAGGATTTCTTGCATCTAGGAAAAGTGAAAGCCAATCTCCGAATCTCCCTTGTACAGGACAAAGACAGACATAAACGCGGTAGATGCACAGATTTAGTTCAGTGTAAACAAATGAATTGTTAATATAATAAACAAGAAACATTAATGTAATAGAGCATCTATCACACACTGGGCCTGCCAAACATTCGCTCGAGTCCCAGCTTACCTCTCTGGGCACTTCTCTATGTCTGTCTAGAAGTCTTCTACATTTACAGTTACAAATTCCATTATTGCCTCCATTTCCCCTGTAAGATGTAAGACGAAGAACCTGTATTTTGTGAAGAATTATTGAGGATAAGTCTAAAGTTAAACCTGCAGCCTGTTAAAGTGAAACGTGGATTTGTGTTTGTACAGAGCGGTAGATTTATCAAACCTGCAAACGAAAAGTGACACTTCCACCTATTAGTTTTAGAAGGTTTGATAAAAATACTGCATAAAATACTGCATATATATATATAAAAGTATTTGGCAGCACCTGTTAATTATTAAATTGAGGTGTTTCAATCAGACCTGTTGCCAGAGGTGTATAACATCCAGCACCAGCCATGCAGTCTCCATGTACAAACATTTGTGATATAAAATGGGTCGTTCTGAGCTCAGTGACTATAAGCGTAGTACTGTGATAGATGCCACCTTTGCAATAAGATGGTTTGTGAAATTTTATCCCTGATGGATATTCCACGGTCAACTGTAAGTGATACTATTAGAAAGTGGAAGCATTTAGGAACAACAGCAACTCAGCCACGTAGCAGAAGACCACGTAAAATCACAGAGCGGAATCAACGACTGCTAAGGCGCATGGTACGTAAAAGTCACCAACACTCTGATTAC
The DNA here is from genome assembly GCF_038048845.1 of Mixophyes fleayi. Classification (NCBI taxonomy): domain Eukaryota; kingdom Metazoa; phylum Chordata; class Amphibia; order Anura; family Limnodynastidae; genus Mixophyes; species Mixophyes fleayi. The sequence continues at coordinate 1,423,377 of NC_134403.1, read as the reverse complement.
ACAGCTGAAGAGTTCTTAACTTCTACTGCCATTAATGTAAGCACAAAAACTGTGCGTCGGGAGCTTAATGGATGGGTTTCCATGGCCGAGCAGCTGCATGCAGCCTCACATCACCAAGACCAATGCCAAGTGTCGGATGGAGTGGTGTAAAGCTAGAGATGGTCACTGACCCCCGTGTTTTGGTTTTGGATTCGGTTTTGGATCTGGATTACCGTTGTGTTTTGGTTTTGCAAAACCGCCATTGCGTGTTTTGGTTTTGTTTGGTTTTGTTTTGCTATTTTGCTGTAAAATTAATATTTTTGGGCCTAAAAAAACCCAATTTAGTGCTCCAACTGTTTCATAGATAAGTAATCTAATTGTAGAGGTAATAAATCATCCAAAAAACAGTTTAATTCCTGGTAGGCCTTCATTTATTCTACACACAAAACAGATTGTCTTCCTCTCCATCTATGCATATTGGCAATGCAGCCATCGTCTTTGGGTGTATATTACACCCTACACTTATAGTTAAATATGTAAAGAAATGGACAAAGGCAGTTTGGTTTCTGTCTCTCTAGGCCCCCCTTCACTTGTCGAAAATACAAAAAAATTCAGCCGTTATAAACTGTACAATATTAAGAGAAATGGACAAAGCCAGTTTGGGGTCACTCTGTGTATGACACCCTACCCTTAAGGATCAATTGCCCAAACAGCAGCCTTTCAAGACAGTACGTGATATGGAAATGCCACAAGTCCCTTTCCTCTTTGGGGGTAGATTGCACCCTACACTTACATAGAAAGTTTTAAAAAGATGTTATCTTCATCATCTTCAGCTTCATCCTCACCCTCATCAGTGTGTACGTCATCATCACAGACTATCAATTCATCGCCGCTTGAATCCGCCATTAGAGAACAGTCAGTGCTTGGATGTCTTGGATGGTGAAGGCCTTCCTCGTGGAAGATGTAGTTCATTTTTATAAACATCATTTTCTCCACATTTTTGGGAAGTAACCTTCTACGGCGATCACTGACTAAGTTCCCTGCTAAGCTGAACACGCGTTCAGAGTACACACTGGAGGGTGGGCAGCTTAGGTATTGCAAAGCAAGTTTGTACATGGGTTTCCAAATGGCCTGCTTTTCTTCCCAGCTTTTCTTCCCAGTAAGGAAAGGGGCTGTCTGACATTTCCATATCAACTACCTCTTTAAAGTAATCCTCCACCATCCTTTGCATGTTAATACTCGTATTGGATGGAGTTATGGGCAAGGTGACACATTTTTTTGAAAAATCCTTCAAACCAGCCCAGATGTTAAATTGTTCTGGTCTGCCCCCTGCGTCTTCCCTGCTTATTTTTGGGAAATTTAATTTTTTACGAGCAGCAGCAGCTTGAGAAAGTGAAGGAGGACACGTCGTCAAGTCAAGGCCCAGTTCAGCGGCCAACTTGCTGAGCAATAGCTCCTTGCAAAAGTTAACATCTCACTCATTTACAAGTAAAGACTCAATGTAGGTCTTAAACCTTGGATCAAGCACAGTGGCCAAAACGTAGTGATCCGAGCTCAAGATCTTAATAACGCGAGGATCACTGTGAAGCGAATTAAGTACTTGATCGACAAGGCCAACATACTTTGCTGAATTTCAGCTCCTCCTTCATTTTCTCAAGCTGCTTTTCCAATAGTCTAATTAAAGTAATGACTTGGCTCAAACTAGCAGAGTCTGCACTTACCTCACACGTCACAACTTCAAATGGTTTCAGAACCTTGCACAGCACTGAAAGGATTCCACCCTGTGCAAGAGTGAAATACATCCCCCATCTTTTCCCAAGGTCATGGCTTGTGCAATATGCTTGGATGGCTTTGCACTGTTCCTCCATCCTCTGCAGCATGTACAGGGTGGAATTCCACCTAGTTACCACCTCTTGCTTAAGTTGGTGGCAGGGCAAGTTAAACTGCTCTTGGAGCTGCTGTAATCTCCTACATGCTGTGGCTGAATGCCTGAAATGGGCTGAAATTTTACGGGCCACCAAAAGCATCTCCTGCACCTCATGGTTATTTCGTAGGAAGCTCTGCACCACCAAGTTGATGGTGTGAGCAAAACAGGGAATGTGTTGGAAATCACCCAGCTGTAATGCTCGCACTATATTGTTGGCGTTATCAGAAATTACATATCCTGGGGAGAGTCCAAGTGGTATAAGCCATGCATCAATCACATCTCTCAGTTTGCGTAACAAATTGTCAGCTGTATGCCTGTTAGTGAAGCCGGTGATATAAAGAGTGGCCTGCCTGTGACAAATGTTACGTAGTGGTGTACATGTTGCTGCTGTTCCTGCTGGTGAAGGTGAATGACCAACCCAGTGGGCTGTCACAGTCATATAGTCTTTGGTTTGACCACTTCCACTTGTCCACATATCTGTGGTTAAGTGGACAGTGGGCAGAATGGCATTTTTCAGCGCAATCTCTACATTTTTACACACTTTTTGGTATAGTTGTGGAATAACTTTACGGGAGAAATGGTGTCGCGATGGAATTCTGTAACGCGGACACAAAACCTCAATTAACTGTGAAAAACCAGCTGCGTTTATTGTGGAGATTGGACGCAGATCTAACACTAACATTGCAGCCATGGTGTCTGCGATTGGCGACTGGGTGACTGCTGTTATATTTGCTTCCCCTAGCAAATGATTGTTTCACAGTTAATTGCTGAAATGTAGGACTGCTCATTTTCTTGACCTGCTTCTGGGATAACGATTCACCCCCAGCAGCAGCAACAGCAGCAGCAGTGGGACTAACGCTTTCTTCAGAGGAATCAATAATAGTGCAGGAGTCATCCAGCCTTAAGTGGGATGCCGGGCTAACTCCGAGCGCTACTGAGGATATTGATGAGGATGGTGTGGTGGGTGTATTTTGTAGCCGTCGGGATGTCGGTGAGCGGAGGGTCTTAGCTGATGATGGAGTGCTTGTAATTTTTTGTGAAGAACTTTCAGCTTTTCCCAACACTTTGCATGAACTCTCGTTAAATGGCGTAACATAGACGAGGTTCCAAGATGGTTAAGGTCCCTCCCTCGACAGACTGTGGCTTGACATACACTACAAATGGCTATACAATTATTGTCTGGATTTGGGAAGAAATAATTCCACACATAAGAAGTGGATTTTTTGGTTTTATGCCCAGGCATGACAATGGCCTTTTTCTTGTGACGTGCCAGAACTGCTGCCACTGGTGCAGGACTTACACAAACAACCTCATCCTCATCAACATCCTCATTAGCGCCCTCGTCGACTACACAAATCTCCCCCTCATCCTCTTCTAATTCCAAAGTGGCATCCTCAATTTGTGTATCACCGGCTACACTCGGGCTATTAAGGCACACATCAGCAGAATGCTCACGATTAGACATCCCACTGTTGGATGGACTCTCCACAGGGATTGGTGTCATTTGTGAATCAGAGCAAACATTATCCTCTAATGCCTTACTGTTATCTTGCAGCTCGGCTTTGACGCGTAACAGTAGTTGTTCACCAATTGTAGGCTCGGTAACTTTTTGGGATCTGCCACTAATAGCCAAAGGTGAAGGCCTCATTCTCTCTATGCCACTGCGTGTGTAGAATGGCATGTTGGCAAAAAAAATTTTATCGGCACTTAACTTTTGCTCAGTAACACTTCTTTTTCGCTTCAACACAGTAAAAAAAAAATTGTTTTCGTTTTTTGGACTGATTTCGAAACACTCTGTAGTTTGACATCGCCTTGCCCAGATGACGTACTGGGAATACTAACATCAGGACTGGTGACAGAACCTGGTTGCTCATTCTGCTCATATGTGGACTGCTTTGAATCCATTCTCAGCCCAAAGCACTTGTAGTGCTAAAAATTATTTGGTAAGATACTGCTGACAGATAGTAGTTTTGACAGCCAGAAATATTTACGCACATTTATGGGGGACACCCCAAAAGCACTGGGGAGTGCTAAAAATTGAAAATAAAATAAACCTCTATCCTCCTCTCTTCTCTAGCGATTTTTGTTACAGCAATTGGAATAAGAATATTGTATTCTCTGTCCCTGCTCTAATCAGCCTGTGACTACACCCTGCTCTCTCCCTCTGTCAAATGGCGATGGATTGCTGTGGAGGCGTGTATTTATAATCTTGAAGTATCGCGAGAACCGAGCCCCGAGATCCGACGACATCATGATGACGTTCGGCCTTGATTTGGATTCGGAGCGGGCGGGAGAGTACCGAGCACTCAGCTCGGTACTCGGACACCCAAAGTTCGGGTGTGTTTGATTCTCGGGGAACCGGACCCGCCCATCTCTATGTAAAGCACACCGACACTGGACTGTGGAGCAGTGGAAACGTGTTCTGTGGAGTGACGAATCACACTTCTCTGGCAGTCAGATGGCCGAGTCTGGGTTTGGTGGATGCCGGGAGAACGTTACCTGCCTGAATGCATTATGCCAACTGTGGAGGAGGGATGGGGCATGGGGCAGTTTTGCATGGTTTGGTCTAAGCCTAGGAGCCCTGGCGAATTGACCCCTATGATGAGATCTTTTATTCCTATTTACCAGCAGCTTAGAGCTGCAAGAGGCAGGAGGAGGCTTCAGCAGGATCCCATAGAAAATGACAGATAACGCCTATGATGGCGTTATCTGTCTGCGCAGTGTACAGCTTATCAAAGCTTCGTGCATTGCTAAACAACACATAGGAATCTATGGGGACTGCGATGCTGAACGGTATTTGCCTAAATGGAGATTTCTGTGAAACCTCCTCCGATAGGCAGTTAATGCTCAGCAAATATACTTAAAAGATTCGGAAACTACTGTTTCTGCATCTTTTAAGTGTAAAAAATGCTTGATGCATGGACCCCTAAATACTTCAGTATCTCAAGTCATTGTGGACAATACTATGCTGGCAACAGTTTGGGGAAGGCCCTTTTATATTCCAACATGACTGTGCCCCAGTGCACACAGCAAGGACTACAAGGACATGGTTTGATGAGTCCAGTGTGGAAGAACCTGACTGGCTGCACAGAGCCCGGACCTTAACCCCATCTAACACCTTTGGGATGAATTGGAACGGAGATTGTGAGCCAGACCTCCTCGTCCAACATCAGTGTCTGACCTCATAAATACTCTACAGGATGAATGGGCACAAATTCCCACAGAAACACTCCAACATCTTGTGGAGCCTCCCAGGAAGAGTGGAAGCTGTTATCACTGCAATAGGGGGACCAACTCCATATTAAAGTATATGTATCTGAATACAATGTTATTACAGTCCTTGGTGTAATGGTCAAGTGTCCGAATACTTTAGTCCATATAGTGTATGTATATATATATATATAATTCTCTATGGTGACAGGATCTCATTAAATATAAGTAACTTGTTGTTTGTTGTTCCCCATATGTAGAAACGCATCACAGGAGGGGATGAGATTATAAGTCTCCGCTGTGAAATAAATGCAGCAAATCTTTTGGAGATCGTCTAGTCCTAAAAACAGCAGCTGCAAAATGTCCGGCTCTTGGCAACAGCCGGAGAGGCCAACGCTGCACTGAGGCAAATGGGTTAAAACAGGTGTTACCATTATTCCACTAGCAGGAGATTTACATGGGAATGACAGCGTGTCCCACACACGGAATAACAACACTACCCAGAATCCCACAGCAACAGCTTATTCCCCATTACTCTCTACATGAGGTGGAATAAACGGGCACATTAATATATACAGTGCTGGACACCAAGTCTCAGTACCCAGATCTCCGTCCTCATACAATGCTCCTGGGCACATTAATATATACAGTGCTGGACACCGGGCCTCAGTAACCAGATGTCCGGTCCTCATACAATGCTCCCGGGACATTAATATATACAGTGCTGGACACCAGGCCTCAGTAACCAGATCTCCGGTCCTCATACAATGCTCCCGGCACATTAATATATACAGTGCTGGACACCGGGCCTCAGTAACCAAATCTCTGGTCCTCATACAATGCTCCCGGCACATTAATATATACAGTGCTGGACACCGGGCCTCAGTAACCAGATCTCCGTCCTCATACAATGCTCCTGGCACATTAATATATACAGTGCTGGACACCAGGCCTCAGTAACCAGATCTCCGGTCCTCATACAATGCTCCCGGCACATTAATATATACAGTGCTGGACACCAGGCCTCAGTAACCAGATCTCTGGTCCTCATACAATGCTCCCGGCACATTAATATATACAGTGCCGGACACCGGGCCTCAGTACCCAGATCTCCGTCCTCATACAATGCTCCCGGCACATTAATATATACAGTGCTGGACACCGGGCCTCAGTACCCAGATCTCCGTCCTCATACAATGCTCCTGGGCACATTAATATATACAGTGCTGGACACCAGGTCTCAGTACCCAGATCTCCGGTCCTCATACAATGCTCCTGGGCACATTAATATATACAGTGCTGGACACCGGGCCTCAGTAACCAGATCTCTGGTCCTCATACAATGCTCCTGGGCACATTAATATATACAGTGCTGGACACCGGGCCTCAGTACCCAGATCTCCGGTCCTCATACAATGCTCCCGGCCCATTAATATATACAGTGCTGGACACCGGGCCTCAGTAACCAGATCTCTGGTCCTCATACAATGCTCCTGGCACATTAATATATACAGTGCTGGACACCAGGTCTCAGTACCCAGATCTCCGTCCTCATACAATGCTCCTGGGCACATTAATATATACAGTGCTGGACACCAGGTCTCAGTACCCAGATCTCCGGTCCTCATACAATGCTCCTGGGCACATTAATATATACAGTGCTGGACACCGGGCCTCAGTAACCAGATCTCTGGTCCTCATACAATGCTCCTGGGCACATTAATATATACAGTGCTGGACACCAGGCCTCAGTAACCAGATCTCTGGTCCTCATACAATGCTCCTGGGCACATTAATATATACAGTGCTGGACACCAGGCCTCAGTACCCAGATCTCCGTCCTCATACAATGCTCCTGGCACATTAATATATACAGTGCTGGACACCGGGCCTCAGTAACCAGATCTCCGGTCCTCATACAATGCTCCCGGCACATTAATATATACAGTGCTGGACACCAGGCCTCAGAACCCATATCTCCGGTCCTCATACAATGCTCCCGGCACATTAATATATACAGTGCTGGACACCAGGCCTCAGTAACCAGATCTCTGGTCCTCATACAATGCTCCCGGCACATTAATATATACAGTGCTGGACACCGGGCTTTAGTAACCAGATCTCTGGTCCTCATACAATGCTCCCGGGCACATTAATATATACAGTGCTGGACACCGGGCCTCAGTAACCAGATCTCCGGTCCTCATACAATGCTCCCGGCACATTAATATATACAGTGCTGGACACCAGGCCTCAGTAACCAGATCTCCGGTCCTCATACAATGCTCCCGGCACATTAATATATACAGTGCTGGACACCAGGCCTCAGTACCCAGATCTCCGGTCCTCATACAATGCTCCCGGCACATTAATATATACAGTGCTGGACACCAGGCCTCAGTAACCAGATCTCCGGTCCTCATACAATGCTCCCGGCACATTAATATATACAGTGCTGGACACCAGGCCTCAGTAACCAGATCTCTGGTCCTCATACAATGCTCCCGGCACATTAATATATACAGTGCCGGACACCGGGCCTCAGTACCCAGATCTCCGTCCTCATACAATGCTCCCGGCACATTAATATATACAGTGCACCGACCACTTTTGGTGTCTCGTGTTTTGGGTTCGGATTTGCTTGAGGTTTTGGGTTCGGATTTGTTTCACAAAACACCTGACGAAAGGTTTTGGTTCGGATTTAAGGTTTTGGATTCGGATTTATTTTGAAAAAAGCATAAAAAGTGTTAAAATCATGTTTTTTTTGGTTTATTTTCACTCCTACGCTATTATTAACCTCAATAACATTCAATAACAATCATTTCCACTAATTTCCAGTCTATTCTGAACACCTCACAATATTGTTTTTAGTCCAAAACGTTTCACCGAGGTAGCTTTCTGGACTGCATAGTGAAGTGGTGAAGTGGTCCCGGTACCCAATTTGGTACCGGGGCCACAATACCTCCTCCGACTTTCAAGTATAGTGTTTCTAAGTTATAAACCCTACAGTAGTTCGAGCACGTCAATACCTCTTGTTTTAGACGACCATGGTACTGAGCATTCATCATTGAGATCCCATCAAGTATGTGAAAGACAGACAGGGTCGAAGTGTTATTTGTTGACTTTGTTAACCAAAAAACTGTCCCTGTTGCAAATATTGGTGCAATGAAGAGTGACTTTTTCTATTAAAGGCTCAAGCTTTCAAGTGTAGTGTTTATAACTTATAAACACTACAGTAGTTCAAGCACGTCAATACCTCTTGTTTTTGATTATTACAGGGCATTTTACTTTTGGTTTAATTTGTTGAATTTGTTTTAATTTTATTTTACTTTGTGCTCATGGCAAACGACTGTTGAATGGTCACATAATGGCAATAAAAGAGTTGCAAGAAGGAATTGTCCTTGGGCCCTCACACCCACCCTTATGTTGTTGAAATAGGACATGCACACTTTAACAAACCAATCATTTCAGCGACAGGGCCTACCAAACAACTGTGGCTGAAATGATTGGTTTGTTTGGGCCCCCACACCAAAAAAGCTATTCATCTCTCCCTGTACAAACTCAACTGGCTCTACTGAGGCAAGATGTCATCCTCATCCTCAGATTCCTCGCCCCCTTCAGTGTGTACTTCCTCATCCTCACACATTATCAATTCGTCCCCGCTGGACTCCACAACCACAGGTCCCTCTGTAGTATCTGGAGGCCAGTGCTGTACTTGAGTAATTGATAATTCATTTTTATGAACATCATTTTTTTAACATTCTGAGGAAGCAACCTCCTTCGCCGCTCACCAGGTTACCCGCTGCACTAAAAACTCTTTCCGAGTACACACTGGAGGGGGGACAACTCAGGTAAAATAGAGCCAGTTTGTAGAGGGGCTTCTAAACTGCCTTTTTTTCCTGCCAGTAACAATATGGACTGTCTGACATGTGTATTTGGATGGTGTCAGCAAAATAATCCTCCTCGTTCATTGGAAGGGTTATGGCCCTGAGGAGCGATGTTGGATACCGCAGAGGCGTCTCCACGCTGGAAGACTCGTTAAAGAATTTTTCAAGAAGTTCCCCACGAAGCCTGGATGTCGGGGTTCCTTGACCCCTCCTCAAGGGGGGGGGGATACTGTTAGTGGTCGCGGCGGCTCCGGGCACCGCCGCGACTCTCCTGCTGTTCCTAGTGACGCCCCGGCCGTTGCTACGGCAACCAGGGCGTCACTTCCGGTTTCTGTGTCCCGGTTGCCTGGGCAACAACCGGGACGCTTTGGTCTTCCTGACGCCACGCCCGGCCAGCTGTCAAACAGTCGGGCGCGTGCGCACAGGATTAGGTAGGGCCAGCCCTGCAAGGCTGTGTAGGATCAGCTAATCAAGGCTGATTACAGATTAGTTTACTGCTGGCACTCTGCCTATTCCATTGGCTGCAGGCTCTGCATATCTATCATACTGCAGCTGAGGACACATTCTGGATTGTGTCCTGATTGGCCATCTGTACTATTTAAGGCAGTGAGGACTGAGCCTCACTGCCGGTTATAGCGTTCTGTCCTCAGTCCTGCTGCCAGCTTGTACTATCCGTTTAGGTTCCTGCTACCTTAGATTTGACCACCCGTGTTTGACCCCTGCTTGTTATTGGACCTTTGACCCTTCTCTTCTGACCTTGACCTTTGCCTGGAATTCGGATTTTGCTTCTCTGCCTGTGAGTTTGACCCTTCGCTTGCCCTTGGATATTGCTTCTGTGCCTGTGACCTTTGGACCTTGGATTTCTCTTATACTACAGTCCACCAATCACTCCACTTCTGGGAAACTCCTTTAAGTCAGTATACGCTACTCGACCCTCGGTCGGCCCGCTGCCCAGTCTGTCCCCACCACTAGGGGCTCCAGCGAACACCTGGCCTTCTGAGTAGTTCCCGAGTTTCACTGTACTGACTTGGGAGTTCCTAACATATAGTCCTTCGTTTGCCCTGAACCACTTGTCCACATGTCCGTGGTTAAGTGGACAGTGGGTACAACCGCATTTTTAAGAGCACTGAGGACACTTGCTTGTACTTCTCTGTACATCTTTGGTATCGCCTGCCTAGTGAAGTGGAATCTCGACGGGATTTGGTACCGGGGACACAATACCTCCATCAACCCTCTAAATCCCACTCCACTGATGGTGGACACCGGGCGCACGTCTAACACCAACATAGCAGTTACAGCCGCAGTTATACGCATTGCAATAGGGTGACTACTATCGTATTTTATGGTCATGGCAAACGACTGTTGGACGGTCAATTGTTTTGTGAAAGACGTAGCGGTCTTACGACTTCCCCTCTTGGAAGATAACTGACTAACAGCAGCAACAGCAGCAGTGGCAATAGTAGGCGTACCGCTGCAGGATTCCTCGGATGAATCCCTTATTGAAGAGGACTCAGTCTGGCTAGTGACTTTGGCTGCAGGACTGAATCTGATGGAGATCGTGGAGGAAGTTGACGAGGAGGGTGTTGCTGGTGTGTATCCAACAGGACCAAGGGATTTAGGTGTCCCTGTACTGATGACGGTCCTAGCCCCAGTTCCTGAACTAACCACTGAACTATGAAGGTTATTCAGGTGACGTATAAGGGAGGATGTCCCTAGGTGGGCAAGATCCTTACCCCTGCTTATTTGAGCTTTACATAAGCTACATATGGCCATACATTGGTTGGCCGGATTTGGATAGAAATAATTCCAGACCGAAGAGGTGCATTTTTTGGTCTTCTGACCAGGCATGACAATGGGCTTTTTAATCCCATGGACATCAGCTGTTTCCCCCCCTGGTGCCTCATTTACAATAACCACATCAGCATCCTCATCATCAAGTTCCTCCACAGCGCCAGCTACATCAATAGCCTCCTCCCGAGCCACCTCTTCCTGTACAGTGATGGGAAGGTCAGGCTTGACAACCACCAACAACCTTGGACTCGCCTTGGGGATTTGTGATAATTTCTCTTTAGAAGGCAGAGTTGTTTGCTGTTTTGTTGCTGACAGCATAACTCTCTTCAATTTTTTGTAGGGGGGGGGAGGAGGAGGAGGGCTAAGATCCTTGGGTGAAGCTGAACCACTAGTCATGAACACGGGCCAGGGCCTAAGCCGTTCCTTGCCACTCCGTGTCATAAATGCCATATTGGCAACTTTACGTTTCTCCTCAGATGATTTTAAGTTTCTCTTTTTGCTACTTTTACTGAACTTGGGCTTATTGGATTTTACATGCCCTGTACTAGGAGATTGGGCATCGGGCTTGCCAGACGACGTTGATGGCATTTCATCGTCTATGTCATGACTAGTGGCAGCAGCTTCAGCATTAGGGGGAAGTGGGTCTTGATCTTTCCTTACTTTATCCTCCAAATTTTTGTTCTTCATTATATGTAGCACAAGAGAGTGTACCCCTAAGCCACACACACTCGGCAAAGCCTTTAAAAATTATATGCGGCACAGGAGAGTACCACTGGACTGGAGTTATACAGCAGTACCACTGGACTTATAATGCAGAATCAGTGAAATTTGTAATATGGCAGTAACAACAATGGACTTATACTGCTGAATCAGTGAACTTTGTAATATTGCAGTACCACTGGACTTATACTGCAGAATCAGTGAAATTTGTAATATGGAAGTAACAATGGACTTATACTGCAAAATCAGTGAACTTTGTAATATTGCAGTACCAATGGACTTATACTGCAGAATGTGTGAACTTTGTAATATTGCAGTACCAATGGACTTATACTGCAAATCAGTGAACTTTGTAATATTGTAATTTCCATTGCAGTACCAATGGATTTATACTGCAGGATTGTTTTGGGATATTTTTTTTATTTATTTATTTTTTATAATTACTTTTTTTGTAATTTTTTTTATATCTATTTTTGAAATTTTTTTAAATTTGGGAATAATGGGGAAATAACAATGCCCTTAGAAGGACAGAGCACAGGACACAGCACCACTTGACTGAACAGGACACAGCACAGGACCCAGCAGCACCACTGAACTCAGAAGGACAGAGCACAGGACACAGCACCACTGGACTGAACAGGACACAGCACAGGACCCAGCAGCACCACTGAACTCAGAAGGACAGAGCACAGGACACAGCCCCACTGGACTGAACAGGACACAGCACAGGACCCAGCAGCACCACTGAACTCAGAAGGACAGAGCACAGGACACAGCACCACTGGACTGAGCAGAACACAGAGCACAGCACAGCACAGAACTGAACAGCACGAGATATAGCAGGACAGAGGACCACCTAACACACCCTCCCTCTACCCTGATCAATGCCCGAGTGAAGATGGCGGCGACTAGCGGGGAATTTATTAGAGATGAGCGGGCTCGGATATCTGAAATCCGAGCCCACCCGAACTTTGCCGATCCGAGCCGGATCCGAGACAGATCCGGGTATTCCCGCCAATTGCAAAACTGAAACCGAGGCTCTGAGTCATAATCCCGCTGTCGGATTACGCGATACTCGGATCCTATAAATACCCCGCTAGCCGCCGCCATCTTCACACGGGCATTGATCAGGGTAGAGGGAGGTTGTGTTAGGTGGTCCTCTGTCCTGCTATATCTCGTGCTGTGCTGTGCTGGGGAAATAACAATGCCCTTAGAATGGCACAGCACAGCACGAAAAATTTTAAAAAAAGTTATAAAAAAAATAATTATAAAAAAAAGAAATTAAAAAAAAATATCCAAAAACAATCCTGCAGTATAAGTCCATTGGTACTGCAATATTACAAAGTTCACTGATTCTGCAGAATAGACTGGGAATTAGTGGAAATGATTGTTATTGAATGTTATTGAGGTTAATAATAGCGTAGGAGTGAAAATAAACCCAAAAACTTGATTTTAACACTTTCTATGTTTTTTTCAAAATAAATCCGAATCCAAAACCTTAAATCCGAACCAAAACCGTTCGTCAGGTGTTTTGCGAAACAAATTCAAACCCAAAACCTCAAGCAAATCCGAATCCAAAACACAAAACACAAGACACCAAAAGTGGCCGGTGCACATCCCTAGAATTTATAGGATCTGAGTATCGCGAGATCCGACAGCGGGATTATGACTCAGAGCCTCGGTTTCAGTTTTGCAATTGGCGGGAATACCCGGATCTGTCTCGGATCCGGCTCGGATCCTCAACGTTCGGGTGGGCTCGGATTTCAGAAATCCGAGTGCGCTCATCTCTAATATACAGTGCTGGACACCAGGCCTCAGTAACCAGATCTCCGGTCCTCATACAATGCTCCTGGGCACATTAATATATACAGTGCTGGACACCAGGCCTCAGTAACCAGGTCTCCGGTCCTCATACAATGCTCCCGGGCACATTAATATATACAGTGCTGGACACCGGGCCTCAGTAACCAGATCTCTGGTCCTCATACAATGCTCCCGGGACATTAATATATACAGTGCTGGACACCGGGCCTCAGTACCCAGATCTCCGGTCCTCATACAATGCTCCTGGGCACATTAATATATACAGTGCTGGACACCAGGCCTCAGTAACCAGATCTCCGGTCCTCATACAATGCTCCTGGGCACATTAATATATACAGTGCTGGACACCGGGCCTCAGTAACCAGATCTCTGGTCCTCATACAATGCTCCCGGGACATTAATATATACAGTGCTGGACACCGGGCCTCAGTACCCAGATCTCCGGTCCTCATACAATGCTCCTGGGCACATTAATATATACAGTGCTGGACACCAGGCCTCAGTAAACCAGATCTCTGGTCCTCATACAATGCTCCCGGCACATTAATATATACAGTGCTGGACACCGGGCTTTAGTAACCAGATCTCTGGTCCTCATACAATGCTCCCGGGCACATTAATATATACAGTGCTGGACACCGGGCCTCAGTAACCAGATCTCCGGTCCTCATACAATGGTCCTAGGCACATTAATATATATAGTGCTGGACACCAGGCCTCAGTAACCAGATCTCTGGTCCTCATACAATGCTCCCGGCACATTAATATATACAGTGCTGGACACCGGGCTTTAGTAACCAGATCTCTGGTCCTCATACAATGCTCCCGGCACATTAATATATACAGTGCTGGACACCAGGCCTCAGTAACCAGATCTCCGTCCTCATACAATGCTCCCGGCACATTAATATATACAGTGCTGGACACCAGGCCTCAGTAACCAGATCTCCGTCCTCATACAATGCTCCCGGCACATTAATATATACAGTGCTGGACACCGGGCCTCAGTAACCAGATCTCCGTCCTCATACAATGCTCCCGGCACATTAATATATACAGTGCTGGACACCGGGCCTCAGTAACCAGATCTCCGTCCTCATACAATGCTCCCAGCACATTAATATATACAGTGCTGGACACCAGGCCTCAGTAACCAGATCTCTGGTCCTCATACAATGCTCCCGGCACATTAATATATACAGTGCTGGACACCGGGCCTCAGTAACCAAATCTCCGGTTCTCATACAATGCTCCCGGCCCATTAATATATACAGTGCTGGACACCAGGCCTCAGTACCCAGATCTCCGGTCCTCATACAATGCTCCCGGCACATTAATATATACAGTGCTGGACACCAGGCCTCAGTAACCAGATCTCCGTCCTCATACAATGCTCCTGGGCACATTAATATATACAGTGCTGGACACCGGGCTTTAGTAACCAGATCTCTGGTCCTCATACAATGCTCCTGGGCACATTAATATATACAGTGCTGGACACCAGGCCTCAGTAACCAAATCTCCGTCCTCATACAATGCTCCCGGCACATTAATATATACAGTGCTGGACACCGGGCCCCAGTAACCAGATCTCCGGTCCTCATACAATGCTCCTGGGCATCTACACAAATACTGCGACTGCAGGCAGATGATGGACGGGTCAATGACACAAATGCTACTGTTATATGTTTAAACTCCTGTGTATTATACCTGTATAAATAGTGAGCTGTGATGTCATCTATGCAGTGTATAATTTACAGTAGGGAGTGCATTATCCCGTATAGATCTACAAACCCGGTCTGCTCTGGCCATGAAGTAACGTTCTGTTCACACTAATTAATTATGTATTTTTTCAACATTAATAACGTAGGTTAGGTTATTGCAACTGAGCGATAGATTGTAGAAATAAGTGACACTGGCAAATCACTGAGAATGAAGCACATCTGGTCCTGGGACGATCCGTCTCATGATAAGGATATTTCATCTCCTCACTTGTCTCAAAATATCTCCCTACGTGACACCCCCGTTCTGCACAAGATCGGCGTCTCTCCTCCACTCTCATCACATTCCTCCCATTCTCGGTTACAGGACTTTTTCAGTCTGCACCCACTTTGTGGAATTCCCTCCCACGCACAGTAAGACTTTTCTCTAGTTCTCAAACCTTCAAGCGTTCACTGAAAACCCACCTCTTCAGACAAGGTTATAATATTCCTCAACCACCATCTTAATCTCCCTTATTACCATCCTCTACACAGCTAACGCAAGACAACAACCCTCTGACTAACATTGCCACACACAGCCCACTCAGTACTTTTACCTTTGCAGTCTGGCTGGTCCATTGTGCAATATGATGTAGTACAAGCCCTTGTGTTTCTAACTCCCAGTGTCCCATAGATTGTAATCTTGTGAGCAGGGTTGTCTTACCTCTCTGTCTGTATGTATTACCCAGTATTGTTTTATTAATGTTTGTTTCCAATTGTAAAGCGCTACAGAATTTGCTGTCTATATAAATAAATGATGATGATGATGATGATGATGATGATGATGATGATGATGATGAATACATGACTTGATTTCTGGAACTGTTAAGAGACAAACTCCTAATTCTCTCCAGCACCAGGAGGGTTAAGCAGTGTAATCCGGTTATGTGACAGCGCCCATCTGGGGGGTAGCGAGCGCCTCATCGGTGCTCGGGTCTGTTAACACCTCGACTAACGCTGTGCTGCCCTGCACAGAGCCTGGGCATTGCTGAAGGATACAGGGGCTCAGTCTCAGGCTTCAATGACACATGAATGAAATTACTACACATAACAATATCAACCAATTCAGTACACGAGTGAGAACTACATATGTCAGCATCACAATCTTCTTTCTAGTCCAGTTTAGAAATGGAAAGCAAATATCTAAATATTGGCTACAGGAACCAGGACTAAGGATACTGCTCGCTATGAGGTACTGGTCACGATGGGATACAGGTCACTATGGGATACTGGTCACTATGGGATACTGGTCACTATGTTGTAGAGGTCACAATGGGATACTGCTCACTATGGGATACTGGTCACTATGGGATACAGGTCACTATGGGATACTGGTCACTATGTTGCAGAGGACGATGGGATACTGGTCACTATGTGGTAGAGGTCACTATGGGATACTGGTCACTCTGGGATTCTGGTCATTATGTTGTAGAGGTCACGATGGGACACAGGTCACTATGTTGTAGAGGTCACTATGGGATACTGGTCACTATGTGGTAGAGGTCACTATGGGATACTGGTCACTATGGGATACTGGTCACTATGTGGTAGAGGTCACTATGGGATACTGGTCACTATGTGGTAGAGGTCACTATGGGATACTGGTCACTATGGGATACTGGTCACTATGTGGTAGAGGTCACTATGGGATACTGGTCACTATGGGATACTGGTCACTATGGGATACTGGTCACTATGTGTTAGAGGTCACTATGGGATACTGGTCACTATGTGTTAGAGGTCACTATGGGATACTGGTCACTATGGGATACTGGTCACTATGTGGTAGAGGTCACTATGGGGTACTGGTCACTATGGGATACTGGTCACTATGTGGTAGAGGTCACTATGGGATACTGGTCACTATGGGATACTGCTCACTATGGGATACTGGTCACTATGTTGTAGAGGTCACTATGGGATACTGGTCACTATGTGTTAGAGGTCACTATGGGATACTGGTCACTATGTGTTAGAGGTCACTATGGGATACTGGTCACTATGGGATACTGGTCACTATGTGGTAGAGGTCACTATGGGGTACTGGTCACTATGGGATACTGGTCACTATGTGGTAGAGGTCACTATGGGATACTGGTCACTATGGGATACTGCTCACTATGGGATACTGGTCACTATGGGATACTGGTCACTATGTGGTAGAGGTCACTATGGGATACTGGTCACTATGTGGTAGAGGTCACTATGGGATACTGGTCACTATGGGGTACTGGTCACTATGGGATACTGGTCACTATGGGATACTGGTCACTATGGGATACTGGTCACGATGGGATACTGGTCACTATGTTGTAGAGGACGATGGGATATAGGTCACTATGGGATACTGGTCACTATGGGATACTGGTCACTATGGGGTACTGGTCACTATGGGATACTGGTCACTATGGGATACTGGTCACTATGGGATACTGGTCACGATGGGATACTGGTCACTATGTTGTAGAGGTCACTATGGGATACTGGTCACTATGGGATATTGGTTAGAATAAGATACTGTGAGATACTGGTCAGTATGTTGTAGAGGACGATGGGATATAGGTCACTATGTGGTAGAGGTCACTATGGGATACTGGTCACTATGTGGTAGAGGTCACTATGGGATACTGGTCACTATGTGGTAGAGGTCACTATGGGATACTGGTCACGATGGGATATTGGTCACGATGGGATACTGGTCACTATGTTGTAGAGGACGATGGGATATAGGTCACTATGGGATATTGGTTAGAATAAGATACTGTGAGATACTGGTCAGTATGGGGTACAGGTTGATACCCTCCAATTCAGCACATCCAAATCTTAGACATACATTATCGCACCCACATCATTATGATACAATGTTAACAGGCACTGTGAAACTTTATATCAAAGACACCAACTTCACAGCCATCTGTGTAACCATATATCCTAACCAGCGTTATAAAGACGAAGTTTCCATCCCACCCACAGTGAGGGACTAGTAGACCACAGAGCAGTGTCTGATGAGAAGATCCATTACTTCCATGTCCTCTAGTCTGTGATGTGATGTCATTGCTGAACTGTCCTTAGGACCCCAAGACACTCACAGACCGAGACTTCAGCACACAGGACCGCCCACCAGGGCAAGAGAGTATACATATTGGATTTGAATTCACTATAATATATTAACTTTATTCCCTTGAGACTTATTCACACATATAAAAACTCTGAGTACATGCATGTAAAATATAACTTGTTAAAGCATTTTAGTGTCGCGTTTTAGTGTTGTTAACGTGTTTTCCATGCGGTTTTCAGGAGACGCATTTTTGCCGATACCGTCTAGGGTAGCACACATTAATCCATGAGAAAATAGAGTGCATTTGTGGGAACAAGGCCATAAGAATCTATTTAACCTAGTTTTGTTGCTGTGTTAAGGCATTTGGTTCTGAAAAGCACAGTAACAGCGGATAGTTGTGAATGAGTCCTTAAAATGGAATTATAGCTTCCCCTAAATATCAAAACAAACAGAAGCTGATTACTGCTGGCTGCCATATATCTTCAAAGGTATTATTATATACCTTGCCACAAACGTGTATCAATAAATTACTGATACTGTTAACTGCAACATCTGCTAAAGCACACTGATATAATTACTGCCATATCATACTCACTGGGACCTTGTACACTTACTGCCATATCATACTCACTGAGCCCAGTACACTTACTGCCATATCATACTCACTGAGCCCAGTACACTTACTGCCATATAATACTCACTGAGCCCAGTACACTTACTGCCATAAAATACTCACTGAGCCCAGTACACTTACTGCCATATAATACTCACTGAGCCCAGTACACTTACTGACATATCATACTAACTGAGCCCTAGTATACTTACTGACATATCATACTCACTGAGCCCTTGTATACTTAGTGACATACCATACTCACTGAGCCCTAGTATTCTTACTGACATATCATACTCACTGAGCCCTAGTATACTTACTGACATATCATACTCACTAAGCCCTAGTATACTTACTGACATATCATACTCACTGAGACCTTGTACACTTACTGCCATATCATACTCACTGAGCCCTAGTATACTTACTGACATATCATACTCACTGAGCCCTTGTATACTTAGTGACATACCATACTCACTGAGCCCTGGTACACTTACTGCCATATAATACTCACTGAGCCCAGTACACTTACTGCCATAAAATACTCACTGAGCCCAGTACACTTACTGCCATATCATACTCACTGAGCCCTAGTATACTTACTGACATATCATACTCCCTGAGCCCTAGTATACTTACTGACATATCATACTCACTGAGACCTTGTACACTTACTGCCATATCATACTCACTGAGCCCTAGTATACTTAATGACATTTCATACTCACTGAGCCCTTGTATACTTACTGACATATCATACTCACTAAGCCCTAGTATACTTACTGCCATATCATACTCACTGAGCCCTTGTACACTTACTGCCATATCATACTCACTGAGACCTTGTACACTTACTGCCATATCATACTCACTGAGCCCTAGTATACTTACTGCCATATCATACTCACTGAGACCTTGTACACCTACTGCCATATCATACTCATTGAGCCCTTGTATATTTACTGCCATATCATACTCACTGAGCCATTGTACTCTTACTGCCATATCATACCCACTGAGCCCTGGTACACTTACTGACATATACTCACTGAGCCCTTGTACATTTACTGCCATATCATACTCACTGAGCTCTTGTACACTTACTGCCATGTCATACTCACTGAGCCCTGGTACACTTACTGATATATACTCACTGAGCCCTTGTACACTTACTGACATATCAAACTCACTGAGCCCTTATACACTTACTGCCATATCATACTCACAAAGCCCTTGTATACTTACTGACATATCATACTCACTGAGCCCTTGTACACTTACTGCCATGTCATACTCACTGAGCCCTGGTACACTTACTGATATATACTCACTGAGCCCTTGTACACTTACTGACATATCAAACTCACTGAGCCCTTATACACTTACTGCCATATCATACTCACAAAGCCCTTGTATACTTACTGACATATCATACTCACTGAGCCCTTGTATACTTGCTGGCATATCATACTCACTGAGCCCTTGTATACTTACTGCCATATCATACTCACAGAGCACTTGTACACTTACTGACATAGACTCACTGAGCCCTTGTACACTTACTGACATATACTCACTGAGCCCTTGTACACTTACTGACATATCATACTCACTGAGGCCTTGTATACTTACTGACATATCATACTCACTGAGCCCTTGTATACTTGCTGGCATATCATACTCACTGAGCCCTTGTACACTTACTGCCATGTCATACTCACTGAGCCCTGGTACACTTACTGATATATACTCACTGAGCCCTTGTACACTTACTGACATATCAAACTCACTGAGCCCTTATACACTTACTGCCATATTATACTCACAAAGCCCTTGTATACTTACTGACATATCATACTCACTGAGCCCTTGTATACTTGCTGGCATATCATACTCACTGAGCCCTTGTATACTTACTGCCATATCATACTCACAGAGTACTTGTACACTTACTGCCATATCACACTCACTGAGCACTTGTATGCTTACTGACATATCATACTCACTGAGCCCTTGTATACTTACTGCAATATCATACTCACTGAGCCCAGGAATACTTACTGACATATCATACTCACTGAGCCCTTGTATACTTACTGCCATATCATACTCACTGAGCACTTGTACGCTTACTGACATATCATACTCACTGAGCCCTTGTACACTTACTGACATAGACTCACTGAGCCCTTGTACACTTACTGACATATACTCACTGAGCCCTTGTACACTTACTGACATATCATACTCACTGAGGCCTTGTATACTTACTGACATATCATACTCACTGAGCCCTTGTATACTTGCTGACATATCATACTCACTGAGCCCTTGTAAACTGACTGACATATCATACTCACTGAGCCCTGGAATACTTACTGACATATCATACTCACTGAGCACTTGTACACTTACTGCCATATCATACTCACTGAGCCCTTGTACAATTACTGCCATATAATCACTGAGCCCTTGTATAGTTACTGCCATATCATACTCACTGAGCCCTTGTACACTTACGGCCATATCAAACTCACTGAGCCCTGGCATACTTACTGACATATCATACTCACTGAGCCCTAGTATACTTACTGACATATCATACTCACTGAGACCTTGTACACTTACTGACATATCATACTCACTGAGCCCTAGTATACTTACTGACATATCATACTCACTGAGCCCTAGTATACTTACTGACATATCATACTCACTGAGACCTTGTACACTTACTGCCATATCATACTCACTGAGCCCTAGTATACTTAATGACATTTCATACTCACTGAGCCCTTGTATACTTACTGCCATATCATACTCACTAAGCCCTAGTATACTTACTACCATATCATACTCACTGAGCCCTTGTATACTTACTGCCATATCATACTCACTGAGACCTTGTACACTTACTGCCATATCATACTCACTGAGCCCTAGTATACTTACTGCCATATCATACTCACTGAGACCTTGTACACCTACTGCCATATCATACTCACTGAGCCATTGTACTCTTACTGCCATATCATACCCACTGAGCCCTGGTACACTTACTGACATATACTCACTGAGCCCTTGTACATTTACTGCCATATCATACCCACTGAGCCCTTGTACACTTACTGACATATAAAAACTCACTGAGCCCTTATACACTTACTGCCATATCACACTCACAAAGCCCTTGTATACTTACTGACATATCATACTCACTGAGCCCTTGTATACTTGTTGGCATATCATACTCACTGAGCCCTTGTATACTTACTGCCATATCATACTCACAGAGCACTTGTACACTTACTGCCATATCATACTCACTGAGCACTTGTACGCTTACTGACATATCATACTCACTGAGCCCTTGTATACTTACTGCAATATCATACTCACTGAGCCCAGAAATACTTACTGACATATCATACTCACTGAGCCCTTGTATACTTACTGCCATATCATACTCACTGAGCACTTGTACGCTTACTGACATATCATACTCACTGAGCCCTTGTACACTTACTGACATAGACTCACTGAGCCCTTGTACACTTACTGACATGTACTCACTGAGCCCTTGTACACTTACTGACATATCATACTCACTGAGCCCTTGTAAACTGACTGACATATCATACTCACTGAGCCCTGGAATACTTACTGACATATCATACTCACTGAGCACTTGTACACTTACTGCCATATCATACTCACTGAGCCCTTGTACAATTACTGCCATATAATCACTGAGCCCTTGTATAGTTACTGCCATATCATACTCACTGAGCCCTTGTACACTTACGGCCATATCAAACTCACTGAGCCCTGGCATACTTACTGACATATCATACTCACTGAGCTCTTACATACTGACTGGCATATCATGTTCACTGAGCCCTTGTATACTTACTGCCATATCATACTCACTGAGCACTTGTACACTTACTGACATATCAAACTCACTGAGCCCTTGTACACTTACAGCAATATCATACTCACTGAGCACCTGTACTCTTACTGCCATATCATACTCACTGAGCCTTTGCAAGCTTACAGACATTCAAACTCACTGAGCCCTTGTCTACTTACTGACATATCAAACTCACTGAGCCCGTGTACACTTACTGACACATTACACTCACTGAGAACTTGTACTCTTACTGACACATAAAACTCCCTGAGAACTTGTACTCTTACTGACACATTATACTCACTGAGAACTTGTACTCTTACTGACACATTATACTCCCTGAGAACTTGTACTCTTACTGACACATTATACTTACCGAGCAATCGTACCCTTACTGACACATTATACTCACTGAGAACTTGTACTCTTACTGACACATTATACTCCCTGAGAACTTGCACCCTTACTGACACATTATACTCACTGAGACCTTGTACTCTTACTGACACATTATACTCACTGAGAACTTGTACTCTTACTGACACATTATACTCACTGAGAACTTCTACTCTTACTGACACATTATACTCACTGAGAACTTGTACTGTTACTGACACATTATAATCAGAGAACTTGCACCCTTACTGACACATTATACTCACTGAGAACTTGCACCCTTACTGAAACATTATAATCACTGAGAACTTGTACTGTTACTGACACATTATAATCACTGAGACCTTGTACTCTTACTGACACATTATAATCACTGAGAACTTGTACTGTTACTGACACATTATAATCACTGAGAACTTGTACTCTTACTGACACATTATACTCACTGAGACCTTGTACTCTTACTGACACATTATACTCACTGAGAACTTGTACTCTTACTGACACATTATAATCACTGAGAACTTGTACTTTTACTGACACATTATACTCACTGAGAACTTGTACTGTTACTGACACATTATACTTACTAAGCACTCGTACCGTTACTGACACATTATAATCACTGAGAACTTGTACTGTTACTGACACATTATAATCACTGAGACCTTGTACTCTTACTGACACATTATACTCACTGAGAACCTGTACTCTTACTGACACATTATAATCACTGAGAACTTGTACTGTTACTGACACATTATAATCACTGAGAACTCGTACTCTTACTGACACATTATAATCACTGAGAACTTGTACCCTTACTGACACATTATACTCACTGAGACCTTATACTCTTACTGACACATTATACTCCCTGAGAACTTGTACCCTTACTGACACATTATACTCACTGAGACCTTGTACTCTTACTGACACATTATAATCACTGAGAACTTGTACCCTTACTGACACATTATACTCACTGAGACCTTGTACCCTTACTGACACATTATACTAACTGAGAACTTGTACTGTTACTGACACATTATAATCACTGAGACCTTGTACTCTTACTGACACATTATACTTACTGAGCACTCGTACCGTTACTGACACATTATACTCACTGAGAACTTGTACTCTTACTGACACATTATAATCACTGAGAACTTGTACCCTTACTGACACATTATACTCCCTGAGAACTTGTACTCTTACTGACACATTATACTCACTGAGAACTTGTACTCTTACTGACACATTATACTCACTGAGACCTTGTACCCTTACTGACACATTATACTAACTGAGAACTTGTACTGTTACTGACACATTATAATCAGAGAACTTGCACCCTTACTGACATATTATACTCACTGAGAACTTGCACCCTTACTGAAACATTATAATCACTGAGAACTTGTACTGTTACTGACACATTATAATCACTGAGACCTTGTACTCTTACTGACACATTATAATCACTGAGAACTTGTACTGTTACTGACACATTATAATCACTGAGAACTTGTACTCTTACTGACACATTATACTCACTGAGACCTTGTACTCTTACTGACACATTATACTCACTGAGAACTTGTACTCTTACTGACACATTATAATCACTGAGAACTTGTACTTTTACTGACACATTATACTCACTGAGAACTTGTACTGTTACTGACACATTATACTTACTAAGCACTCGTACCGTTACTGACACATTATAATCACTGAGAACTTGTACTGTTACTGACACATTATAATCACTGAGACCTTGTACTCTTACTGACACATTATACTCACTGAGAACCTGTACTCTTACTGACACATTATAATCACTGAGAACTTGTACTGTTACTGACACATTATAATCACTGAGAACTCGTACTCTTACTGACACATTATAATCACTGAGAACTTGTACCCTTACTGACACATTATACTCACTGAGACCTTATACTCTTACTGACACATTATACTCCCTGAGAACTTGTACCCTTACTGACACATTATACTCACTGAGACCTTGTACTCTTACTGACACATTATAATCACTGAGAACTTGTACCCTTACTGACACATTATACTCACTGAGACCTTGTACCCTTACTGACACATTATACTAACTGAGAACTTGTACTGTTACTGACACATTATAATCACTGAGACCTTGTACTCTTACTGACACATTATACTTACTGAGCACTCGTACCGTTACTGACACATTATACTCACTGAGAACTTGTACTCTTACTGACACATTATAATCACTGAGAACTTGTACCCTTACTGACACATTATACTCCCTGAGAACTTGTACTCTTACTGACACATTATACTCCCTGAGATCTTGTACTCTTACTGACACATTATACTCCCTGAGAACTTGTACCCTTACTGACACATTATACTCACTGAGACCTTGTACTCTTACTGACACATTATAATCACTGAGAACTTGTACCCTTACTGACACATTATACTCACTGAGACCTTGTACCCTTACTGACACATTATACTCACTGAGACCTTGTACTGTTACTGACACATTATACTCACTGAGACCTTGTACTCTTACTGACACATTATACTCACTGAGACCTTGCACCCTTACTGGCACATTACACTCACTGATATCTTCTACTGTTACTAACACATTATACTTACTGAGCACTCGTACCGTTACTGACACATTATACTCACTGAGACCTTGTACTCTTACTGACACATTATACTCACTGAGAACTTGCATCCTTACTGACACATTATAATCACTGAGAACTTGTACTCTTATTGACACATTATAATCACTGAGAACTTGTACTCTTACTGACACATTATACTCACTGAGACCTTGTACTCTTACTGACACATTATAATCAGAGAACTTGTACTCTTACTGACACATTATAATCACTGAGAACTTGTACTCTTACTGACACATTATAATCACTGAGAACTTGTACTCTTACTGACACATTATAATCACTGAGACCCTGTACTGTTACTGACACATTATACTCACTGAGACCCTGTACTGTTACTGACACATTATACTCACTGAGAACTTGTACTCTTACTGACACATTATACTCACTGAGAACTTGCATCCTTACTGACACATTATAATCACTGAGAACTTGTACTCTTACTGACACATTATAATCACTGAGAACTTGTACTCTTACTGACACATTATACTCACTGAGACCTTGTACTCTTACTGACACATTATACTCACTGAGACCCTGTACTGTTACTGACACATTATAATCACTGAGAACTTGTACTCTTACTGACACATTATAATCACTGAGACTCTGTACTGTTACTGACACATTATAATCACTGAGACCCTGTACTGTTACTGACACATTATACTCACTGAGACCCTGTACTGTTACTGACACATTATAATCACTGAGAACTTGTACTCTTACTGACACATTATAATCACTGAGACTCTGTACTGTTACTGACACATTATACTCACTGAGACCCTGTACTGTTACTGACATATTCACTAAGCCTTCATATACTTACTGACATTACATGTGAAGCATTGAGCACTGACACTACAAGTCCACTGAACCCTTCTAGACATACTGACCCGTAATACTAAGTGTTCATAGACTGTCAGCACTTACTCACTGAGCCCTTTACATTTACTGACACCTACTCACTTTATACTGACACTCACTGAGCATAACACTCATTGAGCACATTGACTGACTCATTGAGCACTGTCACTCATTGGCACTCACACTCACTGAGCCCTGGCACTGGGTGCAGCTGTGGTACTCACGGGGTCTGGCCTGTGTGTGGCCGGCGATGTACAGCAGACTCAGCAGTCCCAGGATGCAGCCTTCAGGGGACATCGCTCCAGAGACTCAGCCCGGCTGCTGCTTCCCCAGCTCTGAGCCGGAGCTATAAGAGCTCCGCAACTAGACTGAGAGTCAGCAGGACACAGCTACGTCAGGGTCTGCCCCAGCCAAGAATCACCCAGGGCGCCCCCTATAGGCCAATGTATGGAGTGTCCAGCAAGATGATCCCTGCAGCACTACTGGTCCTAGGATGATCCCCATTCTGTGCAGCAGGATATAAAGTATTATAGATAGATACATAGAGAGAGAGAGAGAGATTGTATGGAGTGTACAGCTAGATGATGCCCATTCTGTGCAGCAGGATACA
Source organism: Mixophyes fleayi (assembly GCF_038048845.1). NCBI lineage: Eukaryota > Metazoa > Chordata > Amphibia > Anura > Limnodynastidae > Mixophyes > Mixophyes fleayi. Next base: position 1,396,096 of record NC_134403.1, on the reverse strand, counting down.
AAGTATGAGAGAGAGAGAGATAGGAAGAGAGAGAGAGATAGGGAGAGAGAGAGAGAGAGAGAGAGATAGGGATAGAGGGAGAGAGATAGAGAGAGATAGGGATAGAGGGAGAGAGATAGAGAGAGAGAGATAGGGATAGAGAGAGAGAGATAGAGAGAGAGAGAGAGAGAGAGAGAGAGAGAGAGAGAGAGAGAGAGAGAGAGGGAGAGAGATAGGGATAGAGGGAGAGAGAGAGAGAGAGAGATAGGGATAGAGAGAGAGATAGGGAGAGAGAGAGAGAGAGAGAGATAGGGATAGAGAGAGAGATAGGGATAGAGAGAGAGAGAGAGAGATAGGGAGAGAGAGAGATAGAGAGAGAGAGAGAGAGAGAGAGAGAGAGAGGGAGAGAGAGAGGGGGGGAGAGGGAGAGAGATAGGGATGGAGAGAGAGAGAGAGAGAGAGAGAGAGAGAGAGATAGGGAGAGAGAGAGAGATAGGGATAGAGGGAGAGAGATAGGGAGAAAGAGAGAGAGAGAGAGAGGTATATATATATTGTATGGAATCCTGGTGTTTCAAACCTGCGCTTACACTAGTGTGGCTGGATCTATGGGAAAGGGACTTTGGAAATGTTTTACCTTGTAATAAATTAGCTAAATATAACTTTTACCATCCAGACACTAATATTTCCATTCCTGCAAAGAACCCGTCTACTTGTTATACTGATGATATGCAGATTATTACATTACTGACCTCTCTAGAGATCTGCAGAACATTTCTCTGTCCCATCTACCTCCTGACAGATACATAGTGATATATTCTGCAGATTATTACATTACTGAACTCTCTAGACATCAGCAGAACATTGCTCTGTTCCATCTACCTCCTGACAGATACATAGTGATATATTCTGCAGATTATTACATTACTGACCTCTCTAGAGATCTGCAGAACATTTCTCTGTTCCATCTACCCCCTGACAGATACATAGTGATATATTCTGCAGATTATTACATTTCTGACCTCTCTAGAGATCTGCAGAACATTGCTCTGTCCCATCTACCCCTGACAGATACATAGTGATATATTCTGCAGATTATTACATTACTGCCCTCTCTAGAGATCTGCAGAACATTTCTCTGTTCCATCTACCCCCTGACAGATACATAGTGATATATTCTGCAGATTATTACATTACTGACCTCTCTAGAGATCTGCAGAACATTTCTCTGTTCAATCTACCCCCTGACAGATACATAGTGATATATTCTGCAGATTATTACATTGCTGCCCTCTCTAGAGATCTGCAGAACATTGCTCTGTCCCATCTACCCCCTGACAGATACATAGTGATATATTCTGCAGATTATTACATTTCTGTCCTCTCTAGAGATCTGCAGAACATTGCTCTGTCCCATCTACCCCTGACAGATACATAGTGATATATTCTGCAGATTATTACATTACTGAACTCTCTAGACATCTGCAGAACATTGCTCTGTTCCATCTACCTCCTGACAGATACATAGTGATATATTCTGCAGATTATTACATTACTGAACTCTCTAGACATCTGCAGAACATTGCTCTGTTCCATCTACTTCCTGACAGATACATAGTGATATATTCTGCAGATTATTACATTACTGACCTCTCTAGAGATCTGCAGAACATTTCTCTGTCCCATCTACCCCTGACAGATACATAGTGATATATTCTGCAGATTATTACATTACTGCCCTCTCTAAAGATCTGCAGAACATTGCTCTGTTCCATCTACCTCCTGACAGATACATAGTGATATATTCTGCAGATTATTACATTACTGAACTCTCTAGAGATCTGCAGAACATTTCTCTGTCCCATCTACCCCCTGACAGATACATAGTGATATATTCTGCAGAATGTATACAGCACCGCCGCGGACGCTTCTTAGACAGCGCCGCGTCTGCTGTATAGGACAGCGCTGAAGAAACGGAGCTGCTGCGCATGCTCTCGCAGGGGGTATTTTTTTTGGGGGGGGTCGGGGGGGAACCCCCCCCCCCCCCCCCCCCCCCCCGACAATCCTCCATTCGCCCCTGTGACACGTTTATTGTGTTATGTTACTGGATTATATGTATGGTTAGATCTCTCTAAGGACCATTGCATCTAGCGAAGACATTCACACGATGTTACAAAAGATAGAGCAGGTTCTACCAGGAGCTGCCTCCTCTTTCATGCTTTGTGTCATCCAGCGCACATTTAGATTGTAATCTCTGAGGTACAAGCACTTTCTTTAGTTTATTTGCCATTTCATTTCCTGCCTAGAAACGTATCTGTCCCAGGATTTTGCGTGGATGATAATCTGTAATCATAAACCGGCTCACACATAAGATAAGGGTAGAAGAGTGTGACATTCCTCATAGACCTTCCAATAATAGTCTGTATCTGACTGCACTGTGAGGAGCATCACACACAGCAGTAATATAATCACAATAACGTAGCTGCCTCATGTATGTCAGGCTTATTTACTGAGCATAAACATATCTCAGTGCCGACCATCAGCTTCCAAAGTGTTTGTTTGGCTTCTAAATGTAGAATCTTTCTTTTCCTGATATATTATTATTTGTTTTAATACTTTCTGGTTCTTATAGTTGTATATAGTGAACTGTAGTATCTATAAATAGACATTTTATCCTAGAATAAGGAGGTCTTTATAAAGCCTCTTCCAGACGTCACATAATATACGGGGGTCGCCTGTTTTCCAAGGTGATACAATAAAGTGCATTACAGAGACCAAGGGGTATATTTACTAATCTGCGGGTTTGGAAAATGGAGATGTTGCCTATAGCAACCAATCATATTCTATCTGTCATTTTGTAGAATGTACTAAATAAATGATAACTAGGGGCCTGATTCATTAAGGATCTTAACTTAAGAAACTTCTTATTTCAGTCTCCTGGACAAAACCATGTTACAATGCAAGGGGTGCAAATTAGTGTTCTGTTTTGCACTTAAGTTAAATACTGACTGTTTTTTCATGTAACACACAAACACATGACAGCTTATTTGTACACTGACATTTCAAGTTGATATTTGTGTGTTACATGAAAAAACAGTCAGTATTTCTGGGCAGCACTGTGGCTCAGTGGTTAACACCTCTGCCCTACAGTACTGGGGTCATGAGTTCAATTCCCAACCATGGCCTTATCTGTGAGGAGTTTGTACGTTCTCCCCATGTTTGTGTGGGTTTCCTCTGGGTGCTCCGGTTCCCTCCCACAATCCAAAAACATACTGATTGGTTAATTGGCTGCTAACAAATTGACCCAAGTCTGTGTGTGTATATATTAGGGAATTTAGACTGTAAGCCCCAATGGGGCAGGGACTGATGTGAGTGAGTTCTCTGTACAACGCTACGAAATCAGTGGCGCTATATAAATAAATGATGATGATGATATTTAACTTATGTGCAAAACAGAAAACTAATTTGCACCCCATGCATTGTAACATGGTTTTGTCCAGGAGACTGAAATAAGAAGTTTCTCAAGTTAAGATCCTTAATGAATCAGGCCCTAGAATCTGATTGGTTACCATAGGCAGCATATTCACTTTTTCAGACCCGCAGTTTAGTAAATATTCCCCAAGTTCTCTTTACAATGTGGCACTGGCTTCAAGAGCTTATTCATGGGTTCCTAATATTATGTATCATTATACAATGATAAACTTCATCCCAAAAATAAAAGGTATCAAGTGTTAGCAGAAAAAAATGTTGCAGTTTGTAGAAATTTGTCAGTGTGAGGTGTTATTATAGTTCTATATCATCAGGGTTTTTTCTGGAAGATTGGAGCAGTTAGAGGCTTTCCTTAGGTATAATCACAGTTATGAGTGGTTCTGCATCCATAACATCATAGAACCACTAAAACACATACGTGAGATTGTTACGTATGAAGCACTAAGGTGATATACATTGTTCAGAGTCACCCTGACATTCCAATCCCGATAAAAAGATTATTACTGTTGCATCTCCACCCAAAATGTTCTGTGAAGAATTCAGACTGCAGGTAGTTGAGCTGATATGACATCACTTGCCCTGTGTGGGTGTGTGAATCCAGCAGTCTATGCGTTGGTCCGTTACACTGTCAGTCCCCTTCTGCCTCCTTCCTAACATGACAACCTGCTGTAGTGCTGAATGACAGCACGATGGGTGTATCAACACTTCAGATATTTCAGTTATATTATTCAGCTCAGTTCTAAACAACTTCTATAAATTAAAGACAACTAGGGTCAGTAATATGCGTAGACCGCAGACACCGGAGGGCGCTGCTGAAGTACCACAGATATAGTCTTAAATTAAAACATAATTTTAACTCCTTGCCAGAGGTGTCATCAGCTACATCCAATATCAACCTAGAGGCACAAGATGTTCCAGCAATATACTAATGTACATAACTATACGTCTACACCTAATAGCTGTAACACAAAATCAGTTGCCCAAATAAGTGACATTCTGGGGGACAGTGCAGCTATTACTGAAGGATAACAAGCTCATAATGATCATATTGGTTTACAAATAAGGACCCAGCTAATAGACCTGCTCAAAATTAACACATTGGTGATATATATAAAATACAGGAAACCACAAACTAATAAAGGAATAACTTAATACAACAATCGGTGAGTTTTTATTTTATTTTAAAACAGAACAATTTTTCATCTAAAGTTTTTATATTTTGTTAAACTTTACTAAATGGTTCAGGACATAAGGAAAAGGACTCTTAAATAGATGTAAAAAAGAGGTATGATTTTAGTATAGTTTAATCCACACCAGAGCTTGTTCCTCACCTCACCAAGACTTGTTCCTTACCTCACCAGGACTTGTTCCTTACCTCACCAGGGCATGTTCCTTACCTCACCAGTGCTTGTTCCTTACCTCACCAAAGCTTGTTCCTCACCTCACCAGTGCTTGTTCCTTACCTCACCAGTGCTTGTTCCTTATCTCACCAGGGCTTGTTCCTCACCTCACCAGAGCTTGTTTCTTACCACACCAGGACTTGTACCTCACTTCACCAAAGCTTGTTCCTCACCTCACCAGAGCTTGTTCCTTATCTCACCAGGGCTTGTTCCTTACCTCACCAGGCTTGTACCTTACCTCACCAGGACTTGTTCTCACCTCACCAAAGCTTGTTCCTCCCCTCACCAGGGCTTGTTCCTTACCTCACCAGAGCTTGTTCCTTACCTCACCAAAGCTAGTTCTTCACCTCACCAGAGCTTGTTCCTTATCTCACCAGGGCTTGTTCCTTACCTCACCAAAGCTTGTTCCTGTCACACGCCGGTCCTATAGTCAGGTCCCGGCTCTGTGACTTTCCCTTTAAGAACCATGATTCTGCTTGCTTCTGTTTCAGAGACATTACTTTCACAGGTGTTTCTAGCTACTGTGATCTGGACCACTTCCTAAACCTCATTGGTCCTGGAGCACTATATGAACCTCCCAAGGTTATGGGCTCATTCCCTGATCTTCGTGTTACTCAGTCTACCTTGGTCTAGGCTGAATCTGCTACTGCTGTTACCTGTGTGCTGGACTTCTACATCTACCACCATCATACCTGGTACTTGTGGTTCCACACTGCTTACTGAATCTGCTACTGCTGTTACCTGTGTGCTGGACTTCTACATCTACAACCTCCATACCTGGTACTTGTAGTTCTACACTGCTTACTGAATCTCCTACTGCTGTTACCTGTGTGCTGGACTTCTACATTTGCACACTGAACTGTCTCGTGAGTTGCCTATTACATCTGCACTCTTATTGATTGGCTCAACTACCTCTCTGCTCGGCTGCCTGTATTCTTTACTGAACTACAATCAAGTTACCTTGTCGTCTGTGGTTCTATGTTTGGCACAGCTATTATTATTACTCTGCTGATTATTAGTTGCTGGACTGCTATTAAGAATATATTGCCAAGCCAGTTGCCAGTTCCGTTATTCAAGTTGTGTGCATTCAATCTTCATGCCGTTGCTATTGGTTACCAACTGAACTTCTTTCGTGATTTCATTGTATTTTGTGAACTGTCGTGTACTCAGCTTGCTGAGTTGTACATATCTTATACTGTTGCTGTTATACCATCTACCAATATAATATATTGCAACGCTACTATCATCTTCTGTGTTTTGTTAAACCTCCACCATCCACTGCTAATAACATCCCAGTAGTGGCAAAAGGGATCCATAAAATATCCTTAGCCGTGACAGTTCCTCACCTCACCAGAGCTTCTTCCTCACCAGAGCTTGTTCCTCATCTCACCAGGGCTTGTTTCTTGCCTCACCAGGGCTTTTCTCTTGCCTCACCAGGGCTTGTTTCTTGCCTCACCAGGGCTTGTTTCTTGCCTCACCAGGGCTTGTTTCTTGCCTCACCAGGGCTTGTTTCTTGCCTCACCAGGGCTCGTTTCTTGCCTCACCAGGGCTCGTTTCTTGCCTCACCAGGGCTCGTTTCTTGCCTCACCAGGGCTTGTTCCTTGCCTCACCATGGCTCGTTCCTTGCCTCACCATGGCTCGTTCCTTGCCTCACCATGGCTCGTTCCTTCCCCTAACCATGGCTCGTTCCTTGCCTCACCATGGCTCGTTCCTTGCCTCACCATGGCTCGTTCCTTGCCTCACCATGGCTCGTTCCTTGCCTCACCATGGCTCGTTCCTTAGCTCACCAGGGCTCGTTCCTTAGCTCACCAGGGCTCGTTACTCAGCTCACCAGAGCTCGTTACTTAGCTCACCAGGGCACATGGTACTTACGTGGTACTGAAAATGGGACATAAGTCACTGATCGTCCCGTTATCAAGCAAATATTACATTAGCTTCTTGTCTATAAGGTCAGCAGCATTCAATGCCTGTTCCTAGAAGCCTTCTCCTGGTAGTAAGGATTGTGCATTGTAATATTCACATACACAAGAGGCGCTGCAGGTACCTCAAATATATTTTAGGTTGTCTTGTTTATCCACTCACGTAATCATTTCCTCCTCAGATACTCATTAATCTATCCTGGCTTCCAACACTACAGCCAATAAACATGATGCTCCCATTAATGGAACCCTGTTATCTTGTTCCTCCACGGCTGCCACTTTAAATTACATTAATATCTCCATAATCCATGTTCATTATAAAATAACTCTTCAGTTTTTCAATCTCTACACTCATTACACCAATTTCGTTTAAGTTCTAATAACTAGTTGTATCTCTACACATCATCTCTCTGTCACTGCTATATACTTATCTGCACCCAATAACTGTACAGCTTTATCACCTCTGCACCCTGCTCCTTACCTCTGATTCCCCCCCCCCCCCCCTCAAAGTAGACCTTCAATATCCTTATGAAACAGATAAGGAGTGAAATGAGACACTTTATCCATTTCCTTCACATACAAGGTATGTTTATTAAATAATGAGACTGTGATTCTATCTAGTAAACAAAGCAATCATAACTGGTTGTAACTTCATATGTAGTAACCTTGAACTAGAGATGAGCGGGGTCGGATTTCTGAAATCCGAGCCCACCCGAACGTTGCGGCTCCGAGACAGATCCGGGTATTCCCGCCAATTGCAAAACTGAAACCGAGGCTCTGAGTCATAATCCCGCTGTCGGATCTCGCGATACTCGGATCCTATAAATTCCCCGCTAGCCGCCGTCATCTTCACTTGGGCATTGATCAGGGTAGAGGGAGGGTATGTTAGGTGGTCCTCTGTACCTACTATATCTCGTGCTGATCAGTTCTGTGCTGTGCTGTGCTGTGCTGTGCTGTGCTGTGCTGTGCTGTGCTCTGTGTTCTGCTCAGTCCAGTGGTGCTGTGTCCTGTGCTCTGTCCTTCTGAGTTCAGTGGTGCTGCTGGGTCCTGTGCTGTGTCCTGTTCTATCCAGTGGTGCTGTGTCCTGTGCTCTGTCCTTCTGAGTTCAGTGGTGCTGCTGGGTCCTGTGCTGTGTCCTGTTCTATCCAGTGGTGCTGTGTCCTGTGCTCTGTCCTTCTAAGGGCATTGTTATTTCCCCATTATTCCCAAATTATAAAAAAATTCAAAAAAAGTTATATAAAAAAAAAAAATATCCCAAAACAATCCTGCCGTATAAGTCCAGTGGTACTGCTGTATAACTCCAGTCCAGTGGTACTCTCCTGTGCCGCATATAATTTTTAAAGGCTTTGCCGAGTGTGTGTAGCTTCGGGGTACACTCTCTTGTGCTACATATAATGCAGAACAAAAATTTGGAGGATAAAGTAGGGTAAGATCAAGACCCACTTCCTCCTAATGCTGAAGCTGCTGCCACTAGTCATGACATAGACGATGAAATGCCATCAACGTCGTCTGGCAAGCCCGATGCCCAATCTCCTAGTACAGGGCATGTAAAATCCAAAAAGCCCAAGTTCAGTAAAAGTAGCAAAAAGAGAAACTTAAAATCATCTGAGGAGAAACGTAAAGTTGCCAATATGTCATTTACGACACGCAGTGGCAAGGAACGTATTATGCCCTGGCCCGTGTTCATGACTAGTGGTTCAGCTTCACCCAAGGAACTAAGCCCTCCTCCCCCCCCCTACAAAAAATTTAAGAGAGTTATGGTGTCAGCAACAACACAGCAAACAACTCTGCCTTCTAAAGAGAAATTATCACAAATCCCCAAGGCGAGTCCAAGGGTGTTGGTGGCTGCGAAGCCTGACCTTCCCATCACTGTACGGGAAGAGGTGGCTCCTTCCACCATTTGCAGCACGCCCTCTGCATATGCTGGAAGGATCACCAACAGTCCAGTTACAGATTTGGCAAATGAAGGTGTGAATGTTGTACACCAGGAGGAGGATATTGATGTAGCTGGCGCTGAGGAGGATGTTGATGATTATGATGCAGACAGATACCAAATTGCCTTTCTCAATTTCTATTTATATTCTAGATTATATAACGGCTGAATAGTTTTCTATTTTACTCCTAGTGGAGAGGGGATCTGATGCAGACAGATAGCAAACTGCCTTTGTCCATTTCTTTGTATATTTGAATTTCTAGTTCTACAGTCTATGCAGCCTGCTTTTTTTATCTTCAAAGTATTTACAAGCCTTGCAATCTAAATTAACAAGAGGTAGTGACGTGCTAGAACTCCACCCTCTATATGCTGCAGAGGATGGAGGAGCATCAAAAGGCCATTCAAGCCTACACAGACACCTACAACATAGGAAAAGGAGTGGGGATGCGCCTGAGTCAAGCGCACTGGAGAATGATTTCCGTGTTGTGCAAGGTTCTGCAGCCATTTGAACTTGCCACACGAGAAGTCAGTTCCGACGCTGCCAGCTTGAGTCAGGTGATTCCCCTGATCAGGCTTTTGTAGAAGCAGCTGGAGAAAGTGAGGGAGGAGCTGGTAAACCATTGCGATTCCACCAAGCATGTAGCTCTTGTGGATGAAGCCCTTCGTACGCTTTGCCAGGATCCGAGGGTGGTCAGTCTTTTAAAGTCAGAGGAATACATTCTGGCCACCATTCTCGATCCTCGGTTTAAAGCGTATGTTGTGTCTCTGTTTCCGGTGGACACAAGTCTACAGCGGTGCAAAGACCTGCTGGTCAGGAGATTGTCCTCTGAAGAGGACCGTGACATGCCACCAGCTCCTTCTTCATTTTCATCACTGTTTGTGCAGTTCCAAAAAAGAGGAACTGCCATTTTTATTGCTACCTTCTTTCTTTCTGTATTTTCTGTGTCCTGTGGTCTGTTCTGCTAAGGGCATTGTTATTTCCAAGTTATCCAAAAGTTCAAAAAAAACTAATTTATTTTTATTAAAAAAATTATAAAAAAATTAATTTAAAAAAAAAAAAATGAAAAATTTTCCAAAAATAATTGGGAAAAAATATTACAAAATTTTAAAAAATCTAGCTTGTACTGCTATTTAAAAGTCTAACTACGATCATTCACTGTTGCTGTATCCAAAAATAATAGGTACTGCTATTAAAGTACAGTCCAGTGGTACTCTCCTGTGCCGCAGATAATTTGTAAAAGCTTTGCCGAGTGTGTGTAGTTATGTATCACAGGTTTTAAGAAGAGGCACAACACTGACAACCTGTTAGAGAAACTGAGGGAAATAATCTCTCTGTGGCTCACCCCACTTAGACTCTCCTGGGGATTCAAATAACTGCCATTTCTATTACTACCTTCTTTCTATATTTAAAAAAAAAAAAAAAACTCATTTCTTTTACTACGTTAATTGTTTGTGCAGTCACAAAAAAGAGGAACTGCGCCCTTAACTGCTATGTTGGTTTTAGACGTCCATCCGGTGTCCCCCATCTGTGCACTGGAATTCAGACCAGTTGAGGGTTTTTTTATTATATTGTGGGGACCACTCCACTATGCAGTCCAGATACTTTTTGGGTGGAATTGAGACCAGTTGAGGGATTTTTTATTATATTGTGGCCCTAGTATCAAATTGGGTACCGGGGCCACTCCACTACGCAGTCCAGATATTTGTTTGGTGGAATTCAGAACAATTGGGGGATTTTTATTATATTGTGCGGACCACTCCACTACGCAGTCCAAAAAGCTACCTCGGTGAAACGTTTTGGACTAAAAACAATATTGTGAGGTGTGAGGGTGTTCAGAATAGACTGGAAATTAGTGGAAATGATTGTAATTGAATGTTATTGAGGTTAATTATAGTGTAGGAGTGAAAATAAGCCCAAAAACTTGATTTTGGAACTTTTTATGCTTTTTTCAAAATAAATCCAAAACCTCAAGCAAATCCGAACACAAAACACAAAACACGAGACACCAAAAGTGGCCGGTGCACATCCCTACCTTGAACATGTCTGGACCTGCACAACAAGCTGCAACACTCGTTCGGTTGATTGTGAGTCGCCATTTAGTTTGGTTGTGTTTTCTGTAGAGTGCCGAAAAAATAGTAAGTTTAAAAGTTGAACAACATGTCAATTTGACATTTTTAGTAAAATTGCACAAAACACCAACAGAATGACACAAATCCAAACCTGTTTCATAAAGTCTTCACTTGTGATGAGACCTGGATCTTCCAGTACGATCCTAAAACCAAAAGACAGTCAATGCACTGGAAAACACCGTCATCACCAAGAATGAAAAAAGCTTTACAAGGCAAGTCAAAATTGAAAGCAATGCTCATTGTTTTTTTTCTAAGTCAAGGGTGTAATTTTGGAAGAATGGGTTCCAGAAGGCACAACAGCATTATTATAAGGAAGTTTTGCAGAAGCTGAGAGCAAGAGTCTGAAAGAAACGGCTGCAACTGTGGAGAAATGGTTTCTTTTTTTCACCAGGACAATGCGCTGCTCACACAGCACTTTCTGTGAAGCAGTTTTTGACTGACAAACACATTACTACACTTGAACATCCTCCATATTCACCCGATTTAGCACCTTGCGATTTTTATTTTTTTCCAAAAGTTAAATCAGAGCTTAAAAGGACACATTGAGTCAGTTGATGCTGTAAAGAAGAAAACGGCAGATATGTTGAAACCAGTGATAGAAATTGATTTGCTCCGTGCCTTCGACCAGTGGAAAACAAGACTACAGCGATGTATTAGTGCAAATGGGGAGTATATTGAAGGGGACAAACATTACATTTGTAATACCAATAAATAAAGGTGAGTTATTTAATCTGTCTCATTATCTAATGGACATACCCCGTATTGCTTTGTTAAGCTGGGTACACACTACAGGGTTTTTGTCCAATAATCGGCTCAACCAGCCGACATACGACCGCTCGTTGGAAAGTTGGGTCATTGTGTGCAGTGACACTATAGTCGAAAGTCTGCACAAATGGACGATTGTCTCCTCATTTGGTTGGTCGTATCGTTCAATATTTTCGTTCCAATCTCCTTTCGTTGTGTAGTGTGTATAAATTTCTGACCAATCCACGACAATCCTCTGATACTTCCTCGACCTGGGGGGCGTGTGTATGTAAATTTGTGATGCCTGTACCCAGTGCTTTTTTTGTAAAAAAAAAAAAGGTGCCGGAACTCACGTCTTATTAATCTTTTATGAAAAAAAATAAAAAATTAAATATATATATATATATATATATATATATACACATAAATTTACTCCCTTCCTTGCCCCTCACACACTTGACAATTGTAAAAAAAAAATAATAACTCCTACCTCCTCCTGGTTGGCTGGCAAGGCTGCAGTCCAGATGGCTGATGGCGTAAACGCAGGATATCTAGAGGGGAGGCCCCATATGTTAATTTAATCTTTCTGTTCCCCCTCTATTCTGTAGCCTTCTTTCTGCTCCCCCTCTATTCTGTAGCCTTCTTTCTGCTCCCCCTCTATTCTGTAGCCTTCTTTCTGCTCGCCCTTTTATTCTGTAGCCTTCTTTCTGCTTGCCCTATATTCTGTAGCCTTCTTTCTGCTCCCCCTCTATTCTGTAGCCTTCTTTCTGCTCCCCCTTTATTCTGTAGCCTTCTTTCTGCTCCCCCTTTTATTCTGTAGCCTTCTTTCTGCTCGCCCTTTTATTCTGTAGCCTTCTTTCTGCTTGCCCTATATTCTGTAGCCCTCTTCTACTTTCGCCCTTTCCCGCTTTCTGTAGTCAGTATTACTTACCTTCTTTGTATACTTCTTTTCACTCTTCTTAGTTCGATCGCTGCTCCTCCCGCTGCCCTGCTTCCGGCCGACGGAAGCAGGACACACACACACACACACACACACACACACACACACGCGGTGCTGCACTGTAGCAGCACCGCAGAGAAAAAAAAAAAAGTTAAAAAAAAGTTTAAAAAAAAAGGTGCCGGAACGCCGTTCCCAGCGTTCAATGGGAAAAAAGCACTGCCTGTACCAGTCCCACGTGGTGCGGTATCCGCACATCACTGACTTGTGTTTTGTATAGATGTGTATTGCACCTGTTTGGTTGCAGACCATTACACTTGTGTAAAGCACGTGTGTTATTACCCTTTGCGTCTATAATGGGAATCTATTAAAATTACCCTTTATAAACTTATATGTTTATAAACTATTAAACTTATAAAGTCATATTAACCTTTATTAAATAATATTTGTTAAATACCCAGAATAAACCAGTGTTTATGCAACAGTTTTATTGCGGGAAAAAGTACAAAAATGTTTATTGCAGAATATACAACTGAAAAAAATAGTATTATATTTTAAAGGTGCTACTGGTTTGTGGCAGAACAGTTCCAGACACATTCCAACAAAATTTTTCTCAAGGTTTTTGATTTCTTTACCTAGGAAACAAGGAAATAAAACATTTTTACTATTAACTTCTATATCTGTAATCTATATCCAACACCAGAAATACTCTCATTTTCTCACCTTGCACACTGCTCGAGATCAGTTTATGTTGTGGTCCCTGTGGCACAATCGCAATAATAGCGGCTTAACCACATATATTCTGGAAAACAGGCGCCATTTTGTTACAGGTATGTGCCCAAAGCATTTATTTGTCTACACATGTTCACTGAAATACCTTCATGTCTAATGTCTTTCATATCTAGGGATTCAACATCATTTTTTTCTTGTTTGATAGCAGGTGTTACATTAGTGGTATCAGTGGTATAATCAGGCCTTCTCACCGTTATTTCTTCGCTGACAAAAAAAAATATATGTTACAAATCAGGCGTTTGCATTGCTTTGTGTGACACTAGAATAAAATACAAACACGTACACTACACATGCTCCTTATTTTATTTAATGTCGTAGTCGTACTGGTCCAGTACTTTGACCATCATCTTCACCTCTCTTGGGCTAATTGGATTTGCTCTTTGCTCTTCTTGAGCATCTCCATCCCCCACCTTAACTTTTTCAACATTTTTTGGCCCTTCCAGCACCATCTCTGACTCTGTCTCCGTCTCCATAGCTGCAACCCCCACTGACACCTTCTCCTCACCCGCAACCCCCACTGACACCTTCTCCTCACCCACAACCCCCACTGACACCTTCTCCTGACCCGCAACCCCCACTGACACCTTCTCCTCACCCTCAACCCTCACTGACACCTTCTCCTCACCCGCAACCCCCACTGACACCTTCTCCTCACTCGCCATCTTCTCACGTTCCTCAGCGCAAGACACTCAGACATGGGCGTTCGTTTCTCCTGTAGACTAATCAACGATGAAACCCGCAGAGAATGGAGCATTGTGGGTGATCTCAATTCGTGTATAATAACCTTGTGTAAGGAGATTTATTGCTATAACTTTAACCCGTACAGGACCATTACGTATAAAGGGATTTTACGATCATTTTTTGCTGTATATTCGTTCACAACTATGCAATAGATTTAGTTTTATTGTTTATTCATCCTGTAGTAGCTCTGATACTGTGCTTTGTATTGTTCCGTTGATCTACTTTTCTTGCAGTATTTGTCGTTTGATTTGCTCCATCTGCTTTCTTTCATGTCCCGATAGAGGTCTATTCTACTGGACCCTCGGGTAAGGAGAGAGGTCTGTCAGATTTACAGTGTACCGGAATTACAGCTTTTGCTACATTATTTTTGTGGTGAGTAGAAGCCAGAAGCCCGCTCCAGCAGATGTCAGTACCGAATATGTGTGTAGAAATTCGAAAGATCTTTTGTTAAAAGGATGCTCTATCTGCACCGCAGTGTCATACTCTAATGACGAAGGCTACAGGAGCATCTCTTTGCCGTTGTAAAGCTGTTAGCCCATCCTGTAGAGTGATATTTATATACTTAGCTAATGATGCATAGGTGCTTTATAATATAATTTGGTTGTGGTAAGATACAGCTCGGGATATGAGGCGAGGAGCAGAGATCTGCACAGGGAGTTAGCTGCCCGTGAAGGAGATGTTCCCGACTGAGATCTCGTAGAAAGTGTTTTATTTGCAGATGTGACCATTGCTCTCTGAGAGGAAGCAAAAGGGATTTGTGCAGAGCAGGGAAGAGACACATCTCATCTATTTTACTTGACCGACCCTGAGAAAACACCCAGAAAACCAGACCTTGTGTGCTTGAGGATATACCCCAGGGGAACCTCCTGTTGTATTTCATAGAAGTTAGTGGGAAACAATGCATGGTTGTCTCAGTTGTCAGGTGGGGTGTAAGTGTGAGGGGCTATAACAGGGGCTGTCTGGGCTGGACCCCCCCAGGTCCCTCCTTGTGTTTTACATTTGTACAAGGTCGTGCTTGAACCGCGCTCTCTTCCCCTCCCTGACAACTTTCTGAAGGTCTATAAAGAATTGGGCTGAGGTTTGGATGGGTATAGTTTGGTGTACATAAAGCTCTCTAAGGGATAAATTTACTAAACTGTGGGTCTTAAAAAGTGGAGATGTTGCCTATAGCAACCAATCAGATTCTAGCTGTCATTTTGTTGAATGTACTAAATAAATGATAACTAGAATCTGATTGGTTGCTATTGGCAATATCTCCACTTTTTAAGACCCACAGTTTAGTAAATATACCCCTAGGAAGGATATTCATCTTTATATTATTGATCCTTCGCAGCCAGGACAATCTTGGGTCAGCCAGCAAGTTCCATTTTAATCTTGGATAGAAGATGGGTGAAGAGATTTGAGGCCGTGTTAGTGACAGTGATCCCAGGTGGGATGGATGCCAAGAAAATGGAAAGACTTTTTTTCAACCAGTTTATGGTGAATTCAGGGACCCTCATTGTGATTTTTCATGACGCCAGCGGACAATATTTTGCAAATGTCTCATCTAAGACTGAAATGTAAAAATCGCCAAAACTGAAAACCGCGATTATTAATTAAATTCAACTTTTTTCACTCAAAGTCCAGTTTATTTTTCTCCTACTTTTATATTTATTAGCACATAAATATTTAAAGGTTTTGTGGATATATTAAGCTGATGGTATTTGTGCCAATAGCGGAATAGAAGTGCCACTGTGTGCATTCTCTTCTTCACCCAGCTGGTCAGGTGTCTGCATCCAGCTCCCAAAGTATGATGGGTAATTTCATACGGTACCTCAGGTCTCAGTACGGGTCATGATGACACTGACTGGATATTCACCCCACTCGGATTCATATGGAGCCTGTAACTTGGAATGTTACTTACTGATATAGGAATAATTGATAGAGTTTGGCTCACAGGAGCCTGAAATGACTGAAGAACAATTCTACCTTCACAATGGATCTCAGGTCACGCCTGACGAAGCTCAAACAGTGTTATCAACAGTACGGCCGACCCCTCCTCACACTATGAACAACTGGACGAGGATCGATTCTGATCTACAGACAACCATCCAGTCTAACGTTAGCCAACAAGATTAGCCAGAAAGGGACTAACCCATGTCTGCATTGCCTTGTATTTACCACAGTATTAAACGCCTTATGTCAAGAGGCAGGAACAACACATCCCACCGCTGGTCACCTACTTATAAAAGCACTTTGTATCAGAGTCATTAGTGTGTATGGGGACAGGACTAACATTGAAGTCCAGAACACAAATATCTGTGTAGTAAGGAAAGTAATGGCATTCCTATGGCTATATATTCTTTATTTTTATATACGATTTTGTTGTCAATGTTATTTCTTGTCAATGTGATTATTTTTCTTTCTGTCCAATGATTTGATTTTTTTATTTTATAAAGTTTCTGTTAGTTCCTCCTCATTTTTTATTCAAAACTGACGTTAAACTATTGGGGAAGCTATAAAGTCTGTTTAGGCGGAAACCCTGGAAGGTTTTTACTGACAATGTTATACAGATTTACTGACAGACCTGACTCCTACTGACTGCTAAACACTTGTCTTACAGTCAGCAAAAAATTACTGACATTTGGCAACCCCCATGCAAAACTCATTTGAGTATTTTAATAATTATATTCGATTACAAGGACACAGTAAGGACAGAGTCCAAAGCAGAGACTCCAATATTTGAAGCCTTTGTAAATAAGCCTTTCACAATCTACACCTATTCCAGCATATAGTACTAATGAAAGCTCCTATATTATATTCATGACATGCGACACACGTGGTATTTTGTGCTTGTTCTATTTTTAGAGATACTGCGGTCAGTGACCCTCTTTACACTTTGATTAATGAGCCATCTCTCTATAGACAATTACCTGTTGCAGTTATCTTGTCCCACGCAGGCTCCAGCTCTTCAGCCCAAATCTGATGTAAAAGCTGCAGACTGCATGTGAAGCACCTAATACCTGACCTTATTTAGAGACTTGCGGAGACAGAGGCTGGAGCGCAGCCAGGAACGTCAGTCTCCAGCCGCGATGCTAATCCAGAGTCCTGGCGTACGTAAGGTTCACAGGCCCCAGTGGTGTCATGTTGTGTGTGTGTGTCTCACAATTATCTGGGATACTGCAAAACATATTATGAGACGCAGGAGCTGGAGTAAGCCTGAAATCTTCCAATATCTGCCATGTATATTTATTCCCTGACAGAGGAATTACAGACAACGCCGCTTTCTATGAAGAAAGATGGTTGTTTTTGCAAAATAAAAAGTTATTTACAAAATGTAGATTTTGCTTTATGTGCAGGTGAAGGGAGACTCCGGATGAGACGCTCACTTGAGTTTTGCTGGTTTCCCATTTGACATTATTGCTCATATTTAAAGAGAAAGTCAGTTCACCATTTCACATTACTATTTACTTCATAACAATCCTGTTTGAAGAACAAGGACGAATTAGAAGACAAACCATGCACAGAATCACCAAATGCCACACTCATGTACCGTCCCTTTAAAATAATATCAGCTGCCATAGAAAATAGGGACTGTTAGAAGGCATTCAAATATATTTCACATTGTGGGTCTGATTCATTAAGGAACGTAAATGCCGGTACGTGCCGCATTTTGCGTAATGTATTCATCACCAGACGTAACTTTACATCCGCACCTTGTTGTATATGGACGTGCGTATCCCTGATTTATGTGCCTTAATGTATTACTAAGCTGAGCAATGTACATGAAATAACTGGAGAGTTTATACTGTGCTCCCAGTTATCATGTTAGGAAGGAGGTGCCTCTCTATCTTACATCATGCTGAGGACTACCATGTGAGGTGCTTGCTCTCTGTTCGCTCTGCAGAAATGCCAGTGATGTCACATTGCCTCTTCCGGTCTCCCAGCTGTAAGGACGTGCCGGGTGTGCTCTCCACTGGGGGCCTAACCCTGGGCCCCTAATTCTAATGTGGCGACCCCCGGCTCGGACCCGCTGCCCTTCTGCCTCCACTTGCCTTTCACCCTGCTGATCTGCCCGCCAGCGATTCTGCTGGTGATTCAGCCTCCGGTCTGATCTCCACTCGAGTCCCCGGCTCCGGCCTAGTGGAGGTCCATCTCCTATCTTCTCGCATGGCTCCAGTGACCCTGTGTCTGCCTCCAGCGTGCACCACCAATCCAGTGATCCTGTGCTGACCTCCAGCGTGCACCATCTCCTCAGGACTGCGCTACTGCTGCCCGGCGATTTCTACTATCTTGCTGCATGCTCTCATCTACGGCTTACTTCCGGCTCCATCCCCGATCTCGGGTACCGACTGCCTCCACACTGGGGCCTACTTCCGGCCCCTGGCTCCGGCCTTGATGCCTGCTCCGCCTCCGGCTCACTCCTACAATACTCCAGCTCTGCCATGTCGCCAGCTGCCTGGTCCTCAGTGGGTCTACCGCGAAGAATTCCGGGGTTCCTTTCTCTGGTCAACCTCTTCCACGTAGGTCCCCGGCTCCTGCCTAGATGCCCGCTCTGCCTCCAGCACATTCCAACTGTACTCCGCTCCTACCGCCTGCCATCTTCGGGTCTGCCTGGTCTGCTTACCACGTCCTGCTGCCTGCCAAGTCCTGATGCCTAGTCTGGTCTCCTGCTGCCTGCCTGCCACGTACTCGGGGTCTCCCGTCATCCATTTCGGCCTTCTCGTCTCCCCCTGTTTGGTCCTGCCTGGTCCCGCTGCTTGGTCCACAGTTGGTTGTTACTTCTAACTCATTGTGAGTGCGGCCTTCTTCACACGGTTCCTGCAGTTGTGTTCCTGGATTCCAATGCCACATGTTGCCACAATGCAGCCCTCCTCACCACAGCCTGGTGCACCACAAGTACACTGCCAATGATTTGATGTGATCGGCCCTGCACTCTCCTGCCCTGGTCTCGGGGACTCCTGGACTCCGGCCTCCCTGGTATCTCCAACTTGGACTGGACTCTCTCCTGCCCTGGACTCTCCTGCTCCTCTTCCTCCACACCTGGTACCGGCTCTCTGCAGCCCTCCTTTACTTCTACTACCATTTTCATTTTGTGTTTTTCACTGTGCATTTACCAGTAGTTCATCTTAGCTTATTTTACTCCAGTTTAATTTTATGTATTGTTTTGCATTCTATTTTATCTCATTGTTTGTATTCTATTTTAATTTTACTTGCATTCCTTTTAATTTTATGTGCTTTTCATTTTATCTCATTTGATCTGCACTGTATTTTAAATTTTTACTGTATTCTAATTTTTGCTACTACTCATATTGTTTTTGCCACTGCCACTGACATCGTTCCTGCTCTATACCATGCCACCCCGCTCCTTTCCTATACCTATCCTCACCCCCAGCCCCCTTCTCCGGCCCAACTCTCACTGCCCCGTCTCTCACCCTCCCCCTCGCTCCATCAACCCTAACAATCTCATCCGCATCTCCCCTGTTCCCTCCCTCCCTTTCTCATGTGCCCTCTGGAACTCCAGGTCCATCCGTAACAAACGATCCTCCATCTATGAACTCTTCATCTCCAACTCTCTAACTCTTCTTGCCATCACTGAAACCTGGCTTACTTCTTCTGACACTGCCTCACCTGCTGCCCTCTCCTATGGGGGCCTCTCCTTCACCCACTCCACCAGACCGGATGAGCGTCCAGGAGGTGGAGTGGGCCTCCTCCTGTCTCCTAACTGCACTTTTCAGGTCATTCCTACTTTACCTTCCCTCTCCTTCTCCTCCTTTGAAGTTCACTCCAACCGTCTCTTCTCCCCTATCCACCTTCGTGTCTCTGTCATCTACCGTCCCCCAGGCCCCAACTCCCTTTTCCTCGACAACTTTGCTGCCTGGCTCCCCACTACCTTTCCTCTGACCTCCCCTCCATCATACTTGGCGACTTTAATATCCCCATTGACAACTGCTCTGACCCTGCCACCATCAAACTTCTCGCTCTTTCCTCCTCTCTAGGCCTTACTCAGTGGACCTCCTCACCCACCCACTGTCTTGGTCACTCCCTCGACCTTGTCTTCTCCCATCTCTGTGATCTCTCTGACTTCTCCAACTCTCCCTTCCCACTCTCTGACCACCATCTCCTCTCCTTCATGCTGTCCTCCTCCCCTGCTCCCGCCCCACCTAAAGCCACCCTCACTAGGCGCAACCTTGATGCTATTGACCCTACCTCTTTCTCCTCCTCGCTTGAATCTCTCCTATTACCCCTTCCCTCCCTGGTCTGTCCTGACCAGGCGTCCTCTCTCTACAACCTCTCCCTCACTACTGACCTTGACGCTGTCACCCTGACCTCCTCTATCCGCCAACGCTGCCTGATTCCCCAACCATGGCACTCCAAACTCACCCGCTTCCTCCAAAGTGCTCTCACACTGCTGAACGCCTCTGGAGGAAATTTCGTTCCCTGGCTGACTTAAATTCATCCTCTCCTCTTTCTACTCTGCCCTGTGCCTCGCTAAACAATCCTACTTTAAGTCCCTCATTTCTTCTCAGTCCTCCAATCCCTGCCGCCTCCTTGCCACCTTCAATTCGCTACTCTCTCCCCCCCCCTCTGTCCCGTCTTCCCTCTCCGTTTCTAACTTTGCCACCTTTTTCTCTTCCAAAATTGAGGCCATCAGACTGAACATCTCCTCCTCCCATTCTCCCGCCACCCTCATTGCTTCTCCTCCCTCGAACAACCAACTTTGGTGCTCCTTTTGCCCCACAACAGGCGAAGAAGTCTGCTCTCTTATTCGTTCCTCCCCACCCTCTACCTGTCCTCTAGACCCCATCCCCTCTCACCTCCTTCATTCTCTCCCCCCCACTGCCTGCTCTTACCTCACACACCTCTTCAACTTATCACTCTCCTCTGGTGTAGTTCCCTCCTCTTTTAAACACGCTCTTATCTCTCCCATCCTCAAAAAAAACAATCTTGACCCCTCCTCTCTTGCTAATTATCGCCCTATCTCACTACTCCCCTTTGCCTCCAAATTACTCGAGTGGTTTGTCTGCAGCCGCCTCGCCAAACACCTCTCTGACCATTCCCTCCTCGACCATCTCCAATCCGTCTACCGTCCCCAACACTCCACCGAAACTGCCCTGGCCAAGGTTACTAATGACCTCCTATTGGCTAAGTTCAAGGGTCACTTCTCCCTACTCATCCTCCTTTACCTTTCCGCAGCCTTTGACACCGTGGACCACCCACTCCTGCTGCAAACTCTTCTCTCTCTCTCTCTGTCTCTCTGGTTCTGTCCATGCCTGGTTCACCTCATACCTCGCCAACCGCTCCTTCTCTGTATCCACGTCTGGTTCTTCCTCCTCCCCTACCCTCTCCCTGTAGGAGTCCCGCAAGGCTCTGTTCTCGGCCCATAACTCTTCTCGCTCTATACCTCCTCCCTTGGTGCTCTCATCTCCTCCTTAGGTCTTCAGTATCACCTTTATGCTGATGACATTCAGCTCTACATCTCTTCTCCTGATCTTTCTTCCACCCTCCTCTCTCGGGTATCTGACTGCCTCTCCACCATCTCCTCCTGGATGTCTGCTCGCTTTCTCAAAATAAATATCTCTAAAACGGAACTTATTGCCTTTCCTCCACCCAGACTCCCATCCCATCATGACCTCTTTATTGTCGTCAATAATACCACCATCTCCTCTGTCACCCAACTCCGCTGGCTGTGTGTCACCCTCGACTCCTCTCTCTCTTTTGCTCCCCACATCCATTCCCCTGCCCAAACTGGTCGCTTCCAACTACGCAACATCGTCCGCATCCGTCCCTTTCTCTCCCAGGACGCCACCAAAACTATCATCCACTCACTCATCATCTCCCGCCTGGATTATTGCAACCTCCTCCTCACTGGCCTCCCCCACTCCCACCTCTCCCCCCTTCACTCTATACTCAATGCAGCCGCTAGACTCATCTTCCTCTCACGCCACTTCTCTTCGGCCTTCCCTCTCTGTCTCGCCTTACACTGGCTTCCCTTCCCCTATAGAATCCTTTTCAAGCTCCTCACCACCACTTACAAGGCTTTCTCCCACTCTACTGCCCCCTACATCTCTAACCTCCTCTCCATTCACACTCCTACCTGCTCCCTACGCTCAGCCAATGATCGCCGCCTCTCCTCCACTTTCATCACCTCTTTCCACTCCAGAATCCAGGACTTTTCCCGTGCAGCCCCCCTTCACTGGAATGACCTCCCTCGTTCCATCCGTCTCTCTCCTACTTTGTGCTCCTTCAAACGTGCACTGAAAACTCACCTCTTCCGTAAAGCCTACCAACCATCTACTTAACCACCTCACTTCCTCCACTCGCTCTTCCTTTTCTCCCTTTGCCTCAACTGGCTCCACTTGTGCCTGTTCTGTCTACCCTCCCTTAGGATGTAAGCTCACATGAGCCGGGCCATCTTCCCTCCTGTCTCCTCACCTGTTCTTCTACTCCATGCTTATTGTATTAGCCTGTGTGGAGCTTCTGAAGTATTGGTATTTTTGTTTATTGTTCTCTACTGTTGCACCCTGTATAGTCCCCTGTTTGTACTGTGTACGGACCTGCGGATACCTTGTGGCGCCTAACAAATAAATGATAATAATAATATTAATCAGCTTAACTGACATGATGTGCTTTGCAATCTCTGCTTTTTGACTGGTATGGGACCCAGTTAGGACTCTGTCCTACAGATGCGGTTTCAGCTGTCTGTAAGGGGTGAGGCAGTAATACTCTATTAAACGTTACTCTGTTATACAGAGCGGTAGTGGGAAATCGGGGTCATTTACCTTCATGCTTCATATTTGACTTGTGCAGTTTAGTCATCCTGTTTAGCAAATGAAGTGAGATCTTTATTCATCCAAGACACGAATCTCCTGGTTGTGACCTATACTGAAGTGTATGTAATAAAACAGAAGGACACCACCTTACATTTCCTTGTGAACCTCTAATGGACGTAAGGAAACATTTGCAGCATCATTGCTACCAACTGCCCACTTTATTACTGATCAAAGTCACTCAGGAAAAAATTGGCAGTGTGTAGTGGGCAAGTCCTGAGTGATTTTCTGATAAACAAAGAGGGATTTATTATCATTTTTCTCACTTCCACTTTAAATATTATGAACATTAGTAAGGCAGCAAAGGTTGTATTAAGGAAGCTTGTGAAATAAAGATAACAATGTGACATTGCTATTTATGTGGTAAAACTGGAATGTTTATTTCAGAATTGCTCCAGAGATCTCTATAGCCATTTCCCAGATCAGTAGTATGTATGTGAGGTGATGAGCTGGTGAGCTAGCACCTGGCTGTAGTATGCCGCTTACTGGCTCTGAGCGTTTATCTTCTATCAATCTCAGCCGAGAAATGTTCTCAGCCTCTTCCAGCTCTGAACCCATCCAAGAGAGGTCAACGCACCACTGAACCTCTGAAGTGAAATGTTCAGCTATGAACCATGAAAGTAAAATATATTCCATTGCAGTTCTGTTACTAAGTAACTGTTGTACCTCTCCCCACTACTGACAGCTGAAGTCACATTTTTTGGACAATGTTTAAAAGGGCAGATACAGGTTAAAATGCTAAGACTGAAGACTTCAGAGGTGCTGTTACATCCACACACAGAGGAAGTCTGCAAGCCTGTCAGTCACTCTCTGTCTGTTAGAAAATCTCCTTCCTTCTACCAACCTGCTGCAAAGGAGTGAGAAGGAGCACAGGGGTTATATTAAGTAGAAACACTACAGTTATTGTATGGGGATTATTTAACTCAGTAATAGACAGTGTTTTATAAATACAGGATGGATAGATAGATAGATAGATAGATAGATAAACAGAGACAGACAGACAGATAGACAGATAGATAGATAGAACTCCAGTTCTGAGTCTTCAGCCGCTGTCTCCAGTTCCGAGTCTTCAGCCGCTGTCTCCAGTTCCGAGTCTTCAGCCGCTGTCTCTGTTCCTGAGCTTCAGCCTGCACCAGAGGGGGTGCTGCCCTTAAAGACTCTTCCAGAGGGGGCACTGCCCTTACAGTCTTCTCCAGAGAGGGCGCTGCCCTTACAGTCTTCTCCAGAGGGGGCTCTGCCCTTACAGTCTTCTCCAGAGGGGGCGCGCTGCCCTTACAGTCTTCTCCAGAGGGGGCGCTGCCCTTACAGTCTTCTCCAGAGGGGGCACTGCCCTTACAGTCTGCTCCAGAAGAGTTGCCAGTCCATGCGGTCCAGCCCGAGTTGCCAGTTCATGCGGTCCAGCCCGAGTTGCCAGTCCATGCGGTCCAGCCCGAGTTGCCAGTCCATGCGGTCCAGCCCAAGTTGCCAGTCCATGCGGTCCAGCCCGAGTTGCCAGTCCATGCGGTTCAGCCCGAGTTACCACTTGGTGCTGTCTGCCCTCAGGCTTCTCAAAGTGCTGTCTGCCCTCAGGCTTCTCAAAGCGCTGTCTGCCCTCAGGCTTCTCAAAGTGCTGTCTGCCCTCAGGCTTCTCAAAGTGCTGTCTGCCCTCAGGCTTCTCAAAGTGCTGTCTGCCCTCAGGCTTCTCAAAGTGCTGTCCCTGCCAAGCCTTCTGCCCAGTCCAGGCCCGCTGCCCAGCCTTCTGCCCAGTCCGGGCCTGCTCCCAAGTCTGCCGCCCAGTCCGGGTCTGCTGCCAAGCCTGCTGCCAAGCCTGCCGCCCTGTCCGGGTCTCCTGTCAAGCCTGCTGCCAAGCCTGCCGCCCATTCCGGGCCTGCTGCCAAGTCTGCCGCCCAGTCCGGGCCTGCTGCCAAGTCTGCCGCCCAGTCCGGGCCTGCTGCCAAGCCTGCCGCCCAGTCCGGGCCTGCTGCCAAGTCCGAACCATCTGCTACCGAGTGTGCCAACTCTGAACCATCACCTTTCTTTGAGGGGCATCCTTCCGAATTTAATGCCCTTCTGAGATTTTTTGCCTCACAGATTCCCCCATACCAAACCTTGTTAGTAGCCCTAAGAGACAGGTACTATTCCTAATATCCCATTTTAGGGGAGAGGCTTTGGAATGGGCAAACCCATTTATTGAGACCGGCATCCCATCTTATCGGACTTACAATCCTTTTCTGAGGCAGTAATCAGCAAGTTTGTAACTCCTCCCGCTATGCCATCTTGCGGGGTCTCTGCATTGTCAGCAATACCACCTATCTCTCCTGGCCAAGAGATACCATTGTGCTCCTCCCAGTTGGCTCAGGTCTCAATCCCGAGGAAGTCTCGTAAAAGGGGAGGGCGTAAAAAGAAAGGAGGTTCTGCAGTGCTTCAGCTTCCATCTGGCATGGTCTCCTTTGCCTTTCCGCCCATGGACGATGACTTTTCTGCCAGGCCCCCTATTGTGGACTATGACTCCGACGAATTTAGACATTTTTGGTAATCGGGCGTCTGGAATCCGCCCTTAAGGGAGGGGGTACTGTCACGATCTGCCTACAGCTTATGCATTACATGCTGCTTTGCATGGCAGCTCCTGCCTTTTTATCCTTATTATTATTATATTTGTATTGGCAGTACCTCCATTCACCAGAGGTGCTGCTATTGTGCCTTATTGTGTGCATTAGGGGTTAACCTTCATGTTCACCAATTATCCCATGCACCTGGGTGTGGTTTTCCCTTTATATACCTGTCACTCCCAGCACACATGGCTGGTTATTGTTGTCATCCTGATGTCATATCCTGTGGTTTCACCTTGTGATTCTTTCTCCTGCCTTGCTCCTGTGATTGTATGCTGCATTGGGATCTATCTCAGCATAATATCTGCTGACCTGTTTCTTATTTGTACCTGGGACTTATCCGTGCATTTCCCTGTGCATGCTGCCTGGAATATTTCCTCACCTCCTATTTACCTGCATCAGCTGTATATCTGGTAAACTCTGCAAGATATTATGTCATCAACTGTTCCCCAGCAATAAACATTGTTTGTTTTTCACCTATCCATGACTCCTCAGCTATATTTCTACTCTGATCCGTGACAGATAGATAGATAGACATAGATATATATGTCAGAAATTGGCTCTATTTGTTCTTTAAATGATAACTAATTTGTCACAGCTGACGAACACTCTGTTACAGTTATTAAAATCTATGTAACTATGTGTAACACCTACAGAAGAGTTTACTTTTATTTTAATGTAACATTATTGATTATTAGTGTTTTCTATGCTCTCCACAGATGTTTTAACCAGCATTTGAGCAAAGTATAGCTATGAATTTTGTGCAACATGATTTATTTTTCAAATTACGTTTTAATTACTTTTGAAGAAAACACAGCACTACTCCCATCTAATGCTCTACTACTTCATTGGTGGCCCTGATGAGGATGGCAGCAAAGTGGGAGCAATTTACACTCAAAATTGTTGTGCATAAAAATAGCGAATTTGCTCCTAAGAGCCACGCAGGTCGGGCCCAGTAGTATGTGTGCCCGGGTTATGCCAGGCAGATGTCATAGACACTTATGTCACACTCATTTGTTTTATGTTTAACAAGAACATTCGCTATTGAGCATCAATAAAACTTATAACTACCTCTAATACAGCAGAAACATCTGTCCTAACACACACATAGAAGAATATCATAGGCCCATATGCTTGAGCGATGAAGGAAGTACCAACCAGGGTTAGTGGTGCAATCGCAACAGCCAATCACAAGCGGTTCACTAGTGTCGGAGCCCATCCGCAGATAACTTGGCGCATGTTGGGCATTACACACAAGATACACTGCACACACTTTCCAGAACTTTGTCCATTCAGGAGGATTAAAATAGTTACAATACTTACAACATTCACTTTTGGAAATCCTCACTCATTAGATGACACCCTATAGCCAACCTGAGTATCACTGTTCCTCTTCTGCCTATATAATGTGCACCAAACACTACCAGGAGTATCTACACAAAGCCACAACAATTATGACAGCAAACATTTCCAACCATTAGGTAAATAATTAGAATAAATGCATTAAATGGAGTACACTTTAATGGGGGAGACATAAAAATACATAAATATTGTCCCATCTCCTATAACGCTTTTCTGGTGACATTATGTATAGGACAAAAATCCTATTTCACCCAAATACATACTACTCCAATTTACATTATGTTCAAGTTGAAGAATCTCTTCAATGTGTTGAAGTAAACTACACAATCAATTTTGCATTATGTTACAATTAAATACAAAAATCTAATAGTTGAATGACTTATTTTTCACATAACCCAACTTTTTGCTTGAAGGAACAAGAATAACACTTTGGTGACATCTACTGGTGGGTTGAAGTTTTGCACTTAATCTGTATTGCAAGATTTAATCATCTCATTATTTTTAACATTATGATCAATTTATTTATTGCACGAAACAAAAATACATTTTCAAAAAAACAAATCATTAAGTTAAAGATGCATTTCAATTTTTTCTTTTGAACTTATTGATCTTGAGCCTAAGATCAGTATCCACACAGCAATTCCACTACTACTAAAGTTGGTGGCAGTGTTACATTTCTGTGTGGATCATTCCAGACCACAGTAGGTATGGCGGCAGGAGTGTTCCAGACTGCTGTTTTTTCGTGTATTCAACCTGGTACTTAGGGCATTCCTGTTGTGCATCCAGCAGTTTACAATTTGCCATTGGATGAGGAAACCCTTGTGTGGGTAAAACAGCAATTTTATAATATTGCACATTTTCCACATGTGATAGGGGCAGTAGATTGTACCCACGTATCCCTGGTACCACGCAAAAAATTAATTCATGTTTTGAAATAGGAAACATTTTTTTTACATCCATGTCCCGGCTATATGTGTCAGGGACGTCCGCCGTCTCCCTCCGGCCGGACATGTTCGCAGGAACTTCCGCACATGTGTGCCCCATTGCCATGCAACAGGACATGATTCTCCTGTCCTCGGCAGTGGTCAGTGACGTCACTGACGGCTGGATCACTAATTGGGTTCTCTACATAAGGAGGACTCTGGCACCATTAGGGGGCGGGGTATTAGGTCCACCCTAACTCCAGCGTTTCTACCAGTTCCAGTCTCAGTGTCCTGCTACCCCTTTCATGTTCCAAATGGCTTGACTTCCCTGTTGCAAGCTTGTATTGGCTCCTGACTTCTCCTTTGGATCCTGATTTTGTGTTTTCTGACCAGCTATAACCTTTGGCTTCCCTGACCACTCTGCATTCTGATTCAATACTGCATACCAGTCTGGCTTTACCTAGGATTGTCTGACAACACTTCTTCACACACCTGTTTCTCCAGTGACTGACTTAGAGGACCGAGACCTGCCCATGATCCCACTTCTGTCTCACAACACTGGGGTCATGAGTTTCAGTCCTGTCCATGTCCTAATCTATGTGGAGTTTATATGTTCTCCCCATGTTTGTATGGGTTTCCTCCCATACTCCAAAAATATTGGTAGGGTAATTGGCTGCTATTAAATTGACCCTAGTCTCTCTCTCTGTGTCTGTGTGTGTGTATGTTAGAGAATTTAGACTGTAAGCTCCAATGGGGCAGGGATTGATGTGAGTTCTCTGTATTGCGCTGCGGAATTAGTGATGCTATATAAATAGCTGATGATGCTTATCACAGAGACGGCAATCACACATGGCTATTGGACTTGACATACATTGGTATAAATAATTTTGTCAGGTAAGTCTGAATGTACATAGAGCACAATAGTTTCCATAAGGATCTATGAATTTGTTCAAATGTGCTGCTTAAGTTTTTTCCCACCTTTTTTTTTTTTCTGCAAACATCATCTACAGCCCACACATTCCAGACACCTAACAGTGCGTTACATGTTTAATAGGGGCTGACCTGCGCTCACAGCTACCACAGGGGTATAGGATTTTGGTATGGAGGGGGAGGTACTCAAGTTGGGCGGTGTCCTACCGCTGAAAAAATCTACAGTGAAGGAATTGCCTTAAACGATACCTCTGTCTTATCTTATGAATGCCTTGTGAGCACTGCCTATGGCTGGGATTGATAATAGTATTATATAGTTATGTGCAAAAAAAACAACAATCTTACACCAAAGTTGATCATAGTATTCTTATTCATGGTGGTAATCTGGTCTTGGATAACTTGCTGGAACACCTGAAGGGATCTCAGTGGAATGTTGGCCTACTGGTGTGATTCTTAACACCAACACACTACACATTAGGTTGGGAAAGTTGTAGAACATTAGTCCTCCTACACTTTCTTAGAGAGTGTTTTTATGTCCGCTCTATGATACATGCCACTGTGTGTTATTCAGTGTCCACCCCGGTGTCTGCAGAGAACTACAGACCTATATGTGTTCCACTTAGAGATGGGCGGGCTTGGTTCCCCAAGAACCGAACCCGCCCGAACTCTGCCTATCCGAGTACCGAGCTGAGCAGGCTCGGTACTCTCCTGCCCGCTGGGATTTCAAATCGAGGCCGAACGTCATTGTGACGTCGTCGGATTTCGGGGCTCGGTTCTCGCGATACTTGAAAATCATAAATACCTGCCTCCACAGCAATCCATCGCCATTTGACAGAGGGAGAGAGCAGGGTGTAGTCAAAGGCTGATTAGAGCAGGGACAGAGAATACAATTCTGATTCCAATTCTGATGACAATTGATAGAGAAGAGAAGAGGATAGAGGAGTCTTTTTTTTCAATATTTGGCACTACAAGTGCTTTGGGTTGTCCCCCATTCTTTTGCATTCATATTTCTGGCTGTCAAAAGTACTATCTGACAACAGACTTAAAATATAATATTTAGCACTCCCAAGTGCTTTTGGGGTGTCCCCCATTCTTTTGCATTAATATTTCTGGCTGTCAAAAGTCCTGTTTGTCAGCAATCTTAAAAATAATTTTTAGCACTCTCAAGTGCTTTTGGGGTGTCCCCCATTATTTTGCATTAATATTTCTGGCTGACAAAATTCATATTTGTCAGCAGTATCTAAAAGAATTTGTAGCATTACAGGTGCGTTGGGCTCATAATGGATTCTAAGCAGTCCACATATAAGCAGAATCAGCAACCAGGTTCTGTCACCAGGTGATGTTAGTGTTCCCAGTACGTCATCTGGGAAAGGTGATGTCAAACTACACAGTCTTTTGAAAGCAGTCAAAAAAACACACACCAAAAAAAAAATTACCGTGTTGAAGCGCAAAAGAAGTGTAACTGAGGAAAAGTTAAGTGTCGATAAAAAATTTTTTGCCAACATGCCATTCTATACACACAGTGGCAAAGAGAGAATGAGGCCTTCATCTTTGTCTATTAGTGGCAGATCTAAAAATGTTAATGAGCCTATATGTGGTGGACAACTACTGTTACGCGTCAAAGCCGAGCTGCAAGATAACAGTAAGGCATTAGAGGATAATGTTTGCTCTGAATCACAAATGACACCAATCCCTGTGGAGAGTCCATCCAACATTGGTATGTCTAATCGTGAGCATTCTGTTAGTGTACCCAGTTCTATTGATGTGTGCCTGAACAGCTTGAGTGTAGCCGGTGATACACAAATTGAGGATGCCACTTTGGAAATAGAAGAGGATGAGGGGGAGATTTGTGGAGGCGACGAGGGCGCTAATGAGGATGTTGATGAGGATTTTGTTTGTGTCAGTCCTGCACCAGTGGCAGCAGTTCTGGCACGTGACAAGAAAAAGGCCATTGTCATGCCAGACCATAAAACCAAAAAATCCACTTCTTATGTGTGGAATTATTTCTACCCCAATCCAGACAACAACTGTATAGCCATTTGTAGTGTATGTCAAGCCACAGTCAGTCGAGGGAACCATCTTGGAACCTCGTCTATGTTACGCCATTTGACGAGAGTTTATGGCAAAGAGTTGGGAAAAGCTGAAAGTTTTTGCAAAATAATTACAAGCACTCCATCATCAGCTAGGACCCTCCGCTCACAGACATCCCGACGGCTACAAAATACACCCACCACACCATCCTCATCAATATCCTCAGTAGCGCTCGGAGTTAGCCCGGCATCCCAATTATTAAGGCTGGATGACTTCTGCACTATTATTGATTCCTCTGAAGAAAGCGTTAGTCCCACTGCTGCTGCTGTTGCTGCTGCTGGGGGTGAATCGTCAGCCCAGAGGAAGGCCAAGAAAAAGAGCAGTCCTACATTTCAACAATTAACTGTGAAACAATCATTTGCTAGGGGAAGCAAAAATGACAGCAGTCACCCAGTCGCCAAGCGAATCACAGACGCCATGGCTGCAATGTTAGTGTTAGATCTGCATCCAATCTCCACAATAAACGCAGCTGGTTTTTCACAGTTAATTGAGGTTTTGTGTCCGCGTTACAGAATTCCATCGCGACACAATTTTTCCCGTAAAGGTATTCCACAACTATACCAAAAAGTGTGTACAAATGTAGAGATTGCGCTGAAAAGTGCCATTCTGTTCACTGTCCATTTAACCACAGATATGTGGACAAGTGGAAGTGGTCAAACCAAAGACTATATGACTGTGACAGCCCACTGGGTTGGTCATTCGCCTTCACAAGCAGGAACAGCAGCAACATGTACACCACTACGTAACATTTGTCACAGGCAGGCCACTCTTTGAATCACCGGCTTCACTAACAGGCATACAGCTGACAATTTGTTACGCAAACTAAGAGATGTGATTGATACATCGCTTATACCACTTGGACTCTCCCCAGGATATGTCATTTCTGATAATGCCAACAATATAGTGCGAGCATTACAGCTGGGTGATTTCCAGCACATTCCCTGTTTTGCTCACACCATCAACTTGGTGGTGCAGAGCTTCCTACGAAATAACCGTGAGGTGCAGGAGATGCTTTCGGTGGCACGTAAGATTTCAGGCATTCGGCCACAGCATGTAAGAGATTGCAGCAGCTCCAAGAGCAGTTTAACTTGCCCTGCCACCAATTTAAGCAGGAGGTGGTAACTAGGTGGAATTCCACCCTGTACATGCTGCAGAGGATGGAGGAACAGCGCAAAGCCATCCAAGCATATTGCACAAGCAATGACATTGGGAAAGGAGGGGGCATGTATTTCAGTCTTGCGCAGTGGGGAATCCTTTCTGTGCTGTGCAAGGTGCTGAAACCATTTGAAGTTGTGACGTGTGAAGTGAGTGCAGATTCTGCTAGTTTGAGCCAAGTCATTCCTTTAATTAGACTATTGGAAAAGCAGCTTGAGAAACTGAGGGAGGAGATGAAAGCAAGCAATTCCGCAAAGTATGTTGGCCTTGTCGATCAAGTACTTAATTCGCTTCACAGTGATCCTCGCATTATTAAGATCTTGAGCTCGGATCACTACGTTTTGGCCACTGTGCTTGATCCAAGGTTTAAGACCTACATTGAGTCTATGCTTCAAAATGAACGAGATGTGAACTTTTGCAAGGAGCTATTGCTCAGCAAGTTGTCTGCTGAACTGGGCCTCAGCTTGACGACATGTCCTCCTTCAGTTTCTCAAGCAGCTGCTGCTCGTAAAAAATTTAATGTTCCCAAAAAAAAGCAGGGAGGACGCAGAGGGCAGACCAGAACAGTTTAACATCTGGGCTGGTTTGAAGGATTTTTCAAAAAAATGTGTCACCTTGCCCATAACTCCATCCAATATGAGTATTAACATGCAAAGGATGGTGGAGGATTACTTTCAAGAGGTAGTTGATATGGAAATGTCAGACAGTCACTTTCCTTACTGGGAAGAAAAGCAGGCCATTTGGAAACCCATGTACAAACTTGCTTTGCAATACCTAAGCTGCCCATCCTCCAGTGTGTACTCTGAACGAGTGTTCAGCACAGCAGGGAACTTAGTCAGTGATCGCCGTAGTAGGTTACTTCCCAAAAATGTGGAGAAAATGATGTTTATAAAAATGAACTACATGTTCCACGAGGAAGGCCATCACCATCCAAGACATCCAAGCACTGACTGTTCTCTAATGGCGGATTCAAGCGGCGATGAATTGATAGTCTGTGATGATGACGTACACACTGATGAGGGTGAGGATGAAGCTGAAGATAATGATGATAACATCTTTTTAAAACTTTCTATGTAAGTGCATGGTGCAATCTACCCCCAAAGAGGAAAGGGACTTGGGGCATTTCCATATCACGTACCATCTTGAAAGGCTGCTGTTTGGGCAATTTCTCCTTAAGGGTAGGGTGTCATACACAGAGTGACCCCAAACTGTCTTTGTCCATTTCTCTTAATATTGTACAGTCTATAACGGCTGAATTTTTGGGTATTTTATACAAGTGGAGGGGGGCCTAGAGAGACCTAAACCAAACTGGCTTTCTCCATTTCAATTAATATTGTACAGTCTATAACGGCTGATTTTTTTTGTATTTTATACAAGTGGAGGGGGGCCTAGAGAGACAGAAACCAAACTGGCTTTCTCCATTTCTTTTAATATTGTACAGTCTATAACGGCTGAATTTTTTGGTATTTTATACAAGTGGAGGGGGGCCTAGAGAGACCGAAACCAAACTGGCTTTCTCCATTTCAATTAATATTGTACAGTCTGTAACGGCTGAATTTTTTGGTATTTTATACAAGTGGAGGGGGGCCTAGAGAGACAGAAACCAAACTGGCTTTCTCCATTTCAATTAATATTATACAGTCTATAACGGCTGAATTTTTTGGTATTTTATACAAGTGGAGGGGGGCCTATAGAGACAGAAACCAAACTGGCTTTCTACATTTCAATTAATATTGTACAGTCTATAAGGGCTGAATTTTTTAGTATTTTCTACAAATGTAGGGAGGCCTATACAGACAGAAACCAAACTGCCTTTGTCCATTTCTATTAATATTGTACAGTCTATAACGGCTGAATTTTTTTGTATTTACAACAACTGGAGGGGGGCCTAGAGAGACAGAAACCAAACTGCCTTTGTCCATTTCTTTACATATTTAAGTATAAGTGTAGGGTGTAATATACACCCAAAGACGATGGCTGCATTGCCAATATTCATAGATGGAGAGGAAGACAATCTGGTTTGTGTGTAGAATTAATGAAGGCCTAACAGGAATGAAACTGTTTTTTGGATAATTTATTAGCTTTACAATTACATTACTTATCCTACAAACAGGTGGAGCACTAAATTTGGTTATTTTAGCCCCAAAAACATTGATTTTTACTCAAAATAGCAAAACACGGGGGTCAGTGACCATCTCTAGTTCCACTGTCACTTGCAGATTGGTAAACCAACTACATTACGTCCATATTGGGAGACGTTTTGCCTAAGTTTTTGATGAGTCTCTTCATAGCTCCACTTTGTTATACATAGGGTTGTTAAGTGCCTATCTCTGTGAACTAAAGTCCCCATACACAATTGATGTGCGTGCTTTAAAATATGGTTCATAATGCGTCTCAAGAAACATATCTCCAAGCAGGATCAGACCTGGTGCAAGTCCAGGAGGAGTAACAGGTTAGGTGTAGGCCTAGGAGGAGGAGCAGGACATGTACAAGTCCAGGAAGAGGTCCAGGAGGATTATCAGGCCAGGTATTGACCCAGGACGAGGATAAAGTCAGGTGCAGATCCAGGAGCAGGATCAGGCCATGTGCAGACCCAGAAGGTGGAGGAGCATGCCAGGTGCAGGCTCAAAAAGAGGAGCATCCAGGGTGCAAGTCCAGAAGAAGAGCAGGCCAGGTGCAGACCCAGGAAGAGGAGCAGACCAGGTCCAGGCCCAGGAGGAGGAGCAGACCAGGTCCAGGCCCATGAGGAGGAGCAGGCCAGGTCCAGCCCAGGAGGAGGAGTAATCCAGGTTCAGGCCCAAAAGGAGGAGCAGGCCAGGTGCAAGTCCAGAAGGAGAAGCAAGCCAGGTCCAGGCCCAGGAGGAGCAGCAGGCCAGGTCCAGGCCCAGGCCAAAGAGGTGGAGCAGGCCAGGTCCAGGAGGAGGCCAGGTGCAGGTCCAGAAGGAGGAGGCCAGGTACAGGCCCAGGAGGAGGAGCAGGCTAGGTCCAGGCCCAGGAGGAGGAGCAGGCTAGTTCCAGGCCCAGGAGGAGGAGCAGGCCAGGTTCAGGAGGAGGCCAGGTGCAGGTTCAGAAGGAGGAAGAGGTCAGGTACAGGCCCAGGAGGAGGAGGAGGCCAGATGCAGGCCCAGGAGGAGGAGCAGGCCAGGTCCAGGCCCAGAAGAAGGAGCAGGCCAGGTGCAGGCCCAGGAGGAGGAGGAGGACAGGTACAGGTCCAGATGGAGAAGCAGACCAGGAGCAGGCCCAGGTGGAGGAGGAGGCCAGGTACAGGTCCAGAAGGAGAAGCAGGCCAGTGCAAGCCCAGAAGGAGGAGCAGGCCAGGTACAGGTTCAGAAGGAGGAGCAGGCCAGGTACAGCTGCAAAAAGAGGCACATGCCAGGTGCAAGCCCAGGAGGAGGAGCAGGCTAGGTACAGACCCACTAGGAGGAGCAGGCCAGGTGCAGGCCCAGAAGGAGGCACATGCCAGATGTAGACCCCGGTGGAGGATGAGGCCAAGTACAGGTCCAAAAGAAGGCACATGACAGGTGCAGGCCCAGGATGAGGAGTTGTTTTCAAAGTTAATAATTTTACATAGAAAATATATTTTTGAAATCTAAAGTTTACAATATACATCTACCAAATAAGTTAATAGTGAAAGTGCAACACTGTTTATTATATAATAATAATGACCAAATAAACCAAACAGCTCCTAATGGGGAGATCATTTTGCCAGCTGACTCTCACTGTCTCTCCTCTGACAATAGACAATCCATCTGGTCCTGCTGATTCCAAACTTCTCTCCCTCTCCTCCTCCCTCGGTTTCTCGTAATGGTCCTTGTCTCCCTCTCATCACAGTGGCCACTCCCTTGATCTGGTCTTTTCACACCATGGTACTGTCTCAGACCTCATTAATTCATCTTTTCCTCTGTCTGACCACCATCACCTCTATTTTAACATCTCCCCATCCTCTCACCTTCCCCATGCTATAAAGTTTCTCTCACCAGGCATAACTTTAACACCATTGTTCCAATCACATTCTCCTCCTCCCTAGTCTCACTCCTCTCCCCCATAACCAACCTTTCTTGCCTGATCAGATTATCTCCTTCTATAATCACACCCTTACCAGTACACTTGACTCTTTCACCCCTGCTGTCATTATCAATCTTCATTGGTCCCCACCTCAATCTTGGCACTTCAAACTTAAACGCTATCTTCAAAAGTGCTCCCATAGCGTGACACGTCTCTGGAGGAAGTGCTGACTCTTGCAGTTCTGACCTATAACTTTATAATCAGTCCTACTTCAAGGATCTCATTTGCTCCCAGTCTTCCAACCACCATCTCCTGTTTGCCAGCTTTAACACTTTCCATTCCCCTAACCCTTTACCAATTGCCTCCTCAATCTCTGCTCTTAAACGTACTTGATCTCCAAATTTGAGTCTATATGTCATGACATCTCCTCCCATCAGTCCCTTCACTCCCCACACTCACCAGCCTTGCCCCTCATTCTAGCCTCCTCTGTGGATGCAATCTCCAACCTCTGCTCTCTGTTGCCTCCCCCACTTGCTAGCCCGCCCACCTTCTCTTCCTGCACTCCAGTATCTGCAGATGAAATTTGCGCCCTTTTATCCTCCTCACCCCCTTGCATCTGCCCACTTAACCCCATCCCCTCCCACCTCCTTTGCTCTCTCTCTCTTCAGGCCTGCTCACACATTGTCCACCTCCTCAACCTTTCCCTTTCCTATGATACCTTCTCCTCCTCCTTTAAACATGACCTTGTCTACACCATACTCAAAAACGACCCTTGACCATTCTTCTCTAATTGCCGCCCTATATCTCTCCTTCCTTTTGCCCCCAAAGTTCTTAAATGGGTTGTCCACAATCATCTCACCTCCTTTCTCTCATCTTACTTCCAACTTCACCCACTCCAATCTGTATTTTGCTCCTTCCACTCCACCTAAACTGCCCTTACTAAGGTCACTAACGACCTCCTCTTCGGCAATTCTGAGGAACACTTCTATCTTCTTATCTTTTTTGACCTCTCTGCTGTCTCCGATACCATTGACCTCCCTTTGCAAACTCAGCAATCTATAGACCTCTGTGATACTGTCCTCTCCAGGTTTTCTTCTTACTGTCAGGTAAGCTGTGTAATAAAGCAATGAGGAAGGTAAGTCAGATGCTTGGTTGCAGAGGGAGAGGAATCAGTAGCAGAAAGAAAGAAGTAATAATACCACTGTATAGGTCGTTGGTACGGCCTCATCTAGAATATGGTGTTCAGTTCTGGAGGCCATATCTCCAGAATGATATAAATACATAAATGACTGTACAAAGAAGGGCAACTAAAATGGTGCATGGCCTACAGCACAAAACTTACCCGGAAAGACTAAAAGATCTTAATATGTATAGTTTGGAGCAGAGAAGGGAAAGAGCGACATGATAGAAACTTTCAAATATATTAAGGGTTTTAACAGGGTAAAGGAAGGAAACATTCGTCAAAGAAAGAGAAATATAAGAACACGAGGACATGTACTGACACTGGGGGGAAGGAGATTCAGAGGAAATGTGAGGAAAATGTACTTCACAGAAAGGGTAGTGAATTATTGGAATAGCCTCCATCAGATGTGGTAGAGGCTAATACAGTAGAGCTATTTCAACATGCTTGGGATAGACATAAGGATATCCTTACAAAGATTAAAGGACCAAATAGGGTTGGAGGTTACAATAGGTTAATTTAAAAAAATAGGCAGACTAGATGGTCCAAGCGGTTGTTCGAATCTGCCGTCAAATTCTATCTTTTATGTTCCAGAATTAACCATTCCTTTTCATTCTCTACACCCGATTCCATGTTCCTCTGCTCCCTTACCTGCTGGAGTTCCATAAAAGATCCTTTCTTGGTCCCCTGCTCTCCTCCCTTTACTTTTTCTTCTTTGAAGCCCGCCTCAGCTCCTTTAGTCTCCAGTCATCTCTAGTCGTCCTCTATGTC
This sequence comes from Mixophyes fleayi, assembly GCF_038048845.1. Lineage (NCBI taxonomy): Eukaryota > Metazoa > Chordata > Amphibia > Anura > Limnodynastidae > Mixophyes > Mixophyes fleayi. Next base: position 1,358,220 of record NC_134403.1, on the reverse strand, counting down.
TTGTGCCTCTCAGCCATCTTATTTTGGATGCCCGGCACTTTCTTAAATGCAATATTTCCAAGACTGAAATAATCATCTTCCCCCCTCCAGGGCTCCCTCACTTCCCCACTCTCTCAGTTGATAACTCTACCCTCAAGTCTGCTGCCTAAGGGTCACCTTCTCCTTCAAACCTCACATTCAGTCCTTCTACATTTCCTGACACCTACACCTCCTGAATACAGAGCTTGGATAATGAATTAGGAATTTTTAAACAACTAGGAATTTTTTTTACTTTTGTGTATTTTTAAGGTTTGTATATAATGAATACATAGTAAATTTATTCTGATTTACATTCAAGTACTAACGGAGGTATATGCTAACCTAATGCATGCAATAGCTGTTAAATAAAAAAAAATAAGTTTATATAAAGTAATAAACATGTGGATTTGCCATTATTTTATCAAAATTTAACAAGAAACTAAAAAATTCCAAATTCATTGTTCAACCACTGTTTATCCAAGTTCTGGCCCTTTATCAACATGGAAGTCACCAAAACTCTTATTCACTCCCTTATAATCTCTTACCTTCTCTGTGGCATTTCCAATTCCCAATACCCCTTTCAAGTCTGTTCTGAATGCTGCTACCCGGATTATTCTTCTGTCTTGCCTGCTGTCTCTGCTGTCCCTCTTAGTTAGTCCCTACATTAGCTCCCTGTAGCCTACAGAATTAAACTTATATTCTTCACCAGGGCCGGACTGGCCATCTGGCACTTCTGGCAAATGCCAGAAGGGCCGATGGCCAGAGGGGCCGGTCCCCATGTCCACCGAGCAGCAACACTCTGCGCGCTGCTCGGCGGATGGAGAATCAGTGACAGCCGCCTATGCGAGAAACCACATGGGACGGCACTTGTCACGTGGTGCGGTCCCATGTGATTGCATAGGCGGCTGTCACTGATTCTCCATCCGCCGAGCAGCGCGCAGAGTGTTGCTACTGGAAGTAAGATAAGTGTCTGTGTGTGTTTGTGTAATATGTCTGTGTGGCAAATAGTGTGTGTGGGGGCTATTAGTGTGGCTGTGTAGCAAATAGTGTTTGTGGCTGTGTGGCTATTGTGTGGCTAATAGTGTGTCTGTGTGACAAATAGTGTGTGTGGCTATGTGGCTATTGTGTGGCTAATAGTGTGTCTGTGTGACAAATAGTGTGTGTGGCTATGTGGCTATTGTGTGGCTAATAGTGTGTCTGTGTGACAAATAGTGTGTGTGGCTGTGTGGCTATTGTGTGGCTAATAGTGTGTCTGTGTGGCAAATAGTGTTTGTGGCTGTGTGGCTATTGTGTGGCTAATAGTGTGTCTGTGTGACAAATAGTGTTTGTGGCTGTGTGGCTATTGTGTGGCTAATAGTGTGTCTGTGTGGCAAATAGTGTGTGTGGCTATGTGGCTATTGTGTGGCTAATAGTGTGTCTGTGTGGTAAATTGTGTATGTGGCTAATAGCGTGTCTGTGTGGCTAATAGTGTGGCTAATAGTGTGGCTGTGTGGTAAATAGTGTGTGTGGATAATAGTGTTTCTGTGTGGCAAATTGTGTGGTTAATAGTGTGTCTGTCTGGCAAATAGTGTGTGTGGCTAATAGCGTGTCTATGTGGCTAATAGTGTGGCTGTGTGGCAAATAGTGTGTGTGGCTAATAGTGTGTCTGTATGGCTAATAGTGTGGCTGTGTGGCAAATAGTGTGTGTGGCTGTGTGGCTAATAGCGTGTCTGTGTGGGTAATAGTGTGGCTAATAGTGTGTCTGTGTGGCAAATTGTGTGGCTAATAGTGTGGCTGTGTGGCTAATAATGTGTCTGTGTGGCAAATTGTGTGGCTAATAGCGTGTCTGTGTGGCTAATAGTGTGGCTGTGTGGCAAATAGTGCGTGTGGCTAATAGGGTGGCTGTGTGGCTAATAGTGTTTCTGTGTGGTCCCATGTTGCTATAGTGTGCATTTGGCCATATTCATATAGTGTGCGTGTGTGCACGCAGTATTTTAATATAATATGTGAGGGAAGGGAGGATCTTAATATAGTGTGGGAGGTCGGCTATTAAATGGTGGAGTGTAGGTGGGGGCTAATTATTTAAGGTGAGGTGAAGGACACTTTAATTTAATGCTGGGGTGGTTTAGGGCTATCAGTTAAATAAAAGGCTGGTTTTGGGGAGGAGGGCTATTTATTAAATGTGAATATGAATTATTTATTGCCATGGATGGTTGTGGAAAATGGCTATATTTATTAAACTTTAATGCTATTTAATTTATTACTGGGACTGTTTGGAGGGAGGGAAATATGTTTTGAGTAAATGGGTATACTGTTAATTTAATGTTGGGGCTGGTTGGAGGGAAATAGGTCTACTTATTAAATGTGAATATTATTATTGTGGGGACTGGAGGGAAGCCTAATTATAAAACGTTAGTGCTATTGTTTTAACACCGGGGAGTTTTCTAAATCTCATGTACCCATTTTTTTTTTTAAAATAGGGCATCCAATATTCCAGGATCAAGACTGAGCTAAAGAAACCAGCTGCTACAAGTGGTGAAAGTGACTAAGACAGGTAGGAGAGAGCAGGACAGTCTGCCAACTGTCCTGAATCCGGTGAGGCAGTCCTGAATTTGGGTGAATGTCTCCTTTAGTCAGGATAGTCAGGATTTGGTCCGACAAGCAAAGGACAGTTGGGAGGTATGTCCCGCTTCACAACGTACTGCTTGTGAAGGCAAAGCTGTGTGCTTCTAACAGTAGTGTCTGTATATTTGTCTAAAATGATAAATGTAATGTATCTGTATAATGTATGTATTAATGCCCCATGTTGGCTACACCCAAAACACAATGAGGTCACGCCCTGTTCAGTGCTGGAACTGAGGTGGGCATGTGTACCTTAAATGCCAGGGCTGATTTTTAGTCCCAGTCCGACCCTGTTCTTCACCCTTGCCTACAAAGCTGCCAACCAACCCCCCCTTTTCCAAACTCACCTCTACCCACGCTCTTTTCTGCCCCCTCAGCTCTGCTAACCGCGTCTCCTCAATACCACATCAATTACCTGTTACCACTCCCGCCTCAAGGACTTTGCCCGGGATAGTCAACAATGGAATTATCTCCCATGTCCTTTATACTCTCCAAGGTTTCAAGCATGTCCTCAAACATCACTTCTTCATTCAAGCCTATCATCACTAGGGTATTCTCTGTATTGTATATCAGCTGGTAGAAGGATTGCTGCATGCATATAAATCACTCAGATGCTCTCTCCATTGTATATCAGTTTCTAGAATGCCCTATATGTTGTATATATAACACCTCCTTTCCTCAGCTAGGGTGTATGTACTAGTCCTTTTGTGTCCTGTCTGCAAATCATCATCACCATTTATTTATATAGCGCCACTTATTCCGCAGCTCTGTACAGAGAACTCACTCACATCAGTCTCTGCTCCACTGGAGCTTACAGTCTAAATTCCCTAACATACACACACACAGACAAAGAGACTAGGGCCCATTAGGGCCAATTAACCTACCAGTATGTTTTTATAGTGTGGGAGGAAACCCACATAAACACAGGGAGAACATACAAACTGCAAACAGATAATGCCAGGGTCGGGAATCTAAGTCATGAACCCAGTGCTGAGAGGCGCCAGAAGTGCTAACCACTGAGCCACCATGGTAATGGACTCTTTACCTTGTATTCAGTGTCACGCAGTGTCTCCACCTTGGTCTATGTACTGTAGACTCTTCGAGGGGTAGTGTTCTGGAGTTACTAACACCAGAGAGAGACCAAGGAACTCTCTGCCCCCCTACACCGGACGATTGGGTACAGTATCCCAATGCTTGGGATACTGACAATGAGTATAGCTACCAAAAAACCGAAGCGTTAAATCACAGCATAATTAAAATGTACATATGAGGATACCACCCTTAGCAAGGATGGCAGTTACCCTCTGTGGGATTCAACTCACTTGGATAGACCAGAATATATCCAAACTATGGCTTTATTAAGACAGCACAACACCACAAGACGTTCACAAGTTACAGGGCAAATGGTGGCATGTATCCCTCCAGCAGCCTCTTGCAGTCAGCACTCCAAAGTAATAATCTGTCTCTTTCAGAGTCTTTTCCTCTCGCATATTACCACTACCGATTAGCTGGACAGTTACGGTGTCGCCCAACATGGATTACTGGCTCACACAGACCCTGTCCTAGTAGGGTTTCCTCCAGCGGCAACACGATGCCTGGGCCAGAGTCCTTTGTGCTGATGACTTGTACACCAGGATCCTCCAAGCTAGGATAGCTCTATTGACATTCTGCTCTCCTTATATTCTTGGCTGTATACATAGGTCAAATATCTCACTCCTCCCCCTTACAGCAGGGGTCTATCAGTGGATACTTTAACTGTTATACATACGGTCTCTGTCGCTTTGATTATATAATCAAGTGCCAGCATCCAGCATCTTCGGATTTTACAGCAGTCGCATAGCAGGTCTTTTGATAATGTCTTCCTTTGGTATCAAGGTAAGTGTACATTTTAATTATACCATGATTTAACTCTTCGTGGTTTTTTTGCAGGTATACCCGTTGTCGGTATGCCAATCATCGGGATACGGAGTACCACCGCACTGGACAACAGGCACACACAAAGGAAATATCATCACACCAAATTGGTCTTTAGAAACCACATCGCCACGTTTATTAGTGAGGCATGAACGTCTAAAGGGGTTTTTAGTAGACTTTATATAAAAGATAGATTACTTTTATTTGAAACAAAATGGTCACATATAACTTATGAACAACACTGTTTAGTATCTATTCTACATATACATATATATATATATATATATATATATATATATATATATATATATATTTATTGTGATAAAGTACTGCCTTCACTGGAATCTCACACAGGGTTGCTGAACCATTTCACTGTTTATTAGCAGTTGTCAGGATGGTACAGCAAAAGTATCCAGCAAAAGTATCACAAAATCTCCCACCATCCACATCTGGCTAAACAATAGTTCCCTGACTACTCGCCGGCCACTTACTGGCATCGGTGGTCCCGCCCACAAATACAAGCAGTGTCTGTATCCTCCACCCAAGCTCTACAAGCAAATCACAGGAAAATAAACCAATTACACCCATGTGGAACACCTGTGTGTATGTGCTGAAAGAGAATCCCAGGGAAAATTTAACCCTGTCTGCAGCCTGCTGCGGCACACTGGCTGTGTTCCTACCTATTCCCTTATAGGAGAACTGTGGCAAATATGCCTCTTTGCCACACAATATCTATCTATCTATCTATCTATCTATCTATCGATCTATCCATCCTGTATTTATAAAGCACACACACACACACACATGGTCCTCAGGTGTACAGCAACTAAGAGGTACCTATTAACCCTCTAACACAGTTCCACAATATCTATCTAGAAAGGATAACTGATGCCAGGGACTAGATTTACTAAGAATTGAGTGTGGTCCGAGGGATACGTTTCTTAAACGATATAACTAGCAGTGTACTATTCCCTCAATTTGCAGATATTCAAAAACATTTGGCCTGCCCACTCTGAACTTTTATCAATACCTGCAGATCCGTAACCTCCACACTGCCACCAAATCTCGCCTTACCTCTCGCCCACTCACTACTATAGAGACTTTGTGCCTGTGCCGAGCATCAACATCAGGTCTCATCTCCTCTATTTACTCCGAATTAACTTCTCCATCTATTCCTCCTCGAGATGTCGAGATCCTCACGAGGTGGCATGGGAACGGGATTTGGGCTCCCTACTTGAGGCTGAAGAATGGTCAGAAATTTGGGACAATGCCGCTTTCAGCTTGATATGTGTCCGAATAAAAGAAAATGTATATAAACTCCTTTTACGGTGGTACAATGTTCCCACACGTCTCCATACAATGCTACCTGATTCCTCTGATGGATGTTGGCGTTTATGCTCTGGCGTTGGCTCATTTCTACACATTTGGTGGGACTGCCCCCATTTGGCGTTAGGTTAAGGCCTTGATAGAAACTGTGATCCAAATTTCCCTGCCTCTCGACCCGAAATTCTTTCTTCTACCCCTGGGGTTCCCTTCGGCCACTAGGCATCAAAATAAACTAGCCCGCTACATTATCTCAGCTGCCACATGCCAAATTGCCATTGAACTGAGGCAAGTTGCTCCTCCCTCCATCAACACTGTGACTAACAGGATATGTCAAACTCACTGTATGGAATACATGACCAGCGTAATACGTAACTCTTCTAAAACCTTTAACAAAGTCTGGGATCCATGGATATCCTACTTGCAATATAGCTCTCCCTTTACATAGGTCACCCCCCCCCCCCCCTTCCCCCCTTTTCCATTAACCTCTCCCTCTCCCTTTTATTTGGTCTTTTACCCTAGGGTGGTTCCTGCCACAACTCTCTCCTTTCTGTCTTCTTGTAATTTCCTTTTGTTTTTTTCTTCCTTCTCTTGCGCTGTCTCTCCCTCAATTTAAATAAAAATCACTGGTTACTCTTTTTTGCATACCTCAACAGAATCTAACTTCCACTCTTTTTTAGACACAGAGAGGTTTTCAATTAATGTTATCTATATGCTTTTATATGTATTTGATACCTGTAATGTATCTTACTTGACCGGCAATAAATTCTTGTTTAAAAAAAAAAAAGAATCGAGTCCATATCGCCACATTTACTATAGGTTGGATTGAGGCTGCGATTTAAAACGGATGGCCATCAAAATTGCGATACAAAAGACAGGACAGGACAGATTTAATACCTGCTTCCGAGTGGCTTGACAGATGCTGTTTGAGCTATTTTGCTATTCAGAACATAAGAGAAAGCACCATTGACATCTAAATTATTTGGGCAATCATTATTTATTGATTAAGGGGCAAAATTTATTAAATATTAATTTATGGGGAAAATTTTCTTTTTCCATTATATCAAGGGGATAAAATTATTAAATTTTTACATTATTTGGGCACTATGTAATGCCAAATTGTGCAATGTAAATATTTATATACACCAATAACAATCAGTTACAATCAGTTGTACCATGTACGGCGCTGCGGAAACCTTGTGGCACCTTACAAATAAACGATAATAATAATAATAATAATAATAGTTAACATTATTATATATTGACATTTCCCTGATGATATAATGCTATGTCCCCTTAAACAAAAAAAATGTCACCCATAAGTTCATCTAAATTCATTCATTGTTGCATCCTCTCTCCCCTGTACACAATCATGTAGTCACTTTAATAACACAGGTTTCTCACCATGTGATACATACAGTAGATAGTAGAAAACCAAATTATGCAGCTTCTCACCAATATAACTCAGTCTCTCTCCCCTAGCAAACTGTTCCTGCACAGCATAATATCCTTCAGGTCCCCCCACATGTTACCTACCTTACTAATAAAACATGGCTCAGTCAAGTCACTCAAAAGTGAAATAAACATGGGATACGTTTCAGTATTGCTCCCAGCCTCTGGATCCTAAAATGGCTCATCTCTGTGCAAACATCCAGTAATGCTTTATCTCTTTTTTCCCAGCTTTCTTCTGCTCTCCTCCAGACCTCTCAGACTTCCCTAAGAGCTCCGCTCTGGCTGATAGATAGGGGGTCTCTCCGTGCCCTGCTTGTGCAGATCCTCCTCTCTGCTACTGTTATGAGCCGCGGCTCCCCGAAGCGCCGCCGCGACTCACTTCCGGCGGTCCCAGGCGTCCCGGCCATCTCTGTGACGACCGGGGCGTCACTTCCGCCTCCTGCGTCCCGGTTGCCTAGGCAAAAACCGAGACGCTCTGACTCGCCTGCCGCAACGCCCGGCCAGCTGTCATACAGCCGGGCGCAGGCGCACAGGAGGAAATTATGAATTTAACAGCTGCAGCTGCCAGGGACTCTGGAGGACGGTAGGCGGTATGCTTTTATACTTGTCTCTCTATTTTGTATTCCAGTGCTTAGAGGAACTATTATTTCTGTCAGGCTTAATTGGGATTGGCTACATTTATGGGAGGAGATTCTGCTTGTTGCCTGATTGGTTCCTCTCACTATTTAAGGCAAATGAGGACATAGCCTCATTGCCAGTTATAGCTTCCTGTGTAGCTAGGCTCCTGTTCCTGTTTCCCTGCTCCTGTACTGTATTCTAGTTTGGATTTCCCGTGTATGACCCCTGGCTTGTTTCTGGACCTCGTTGTATTGCCTGTGACCCCTGACCTCGGCTCGTTATCTGGTATCGCTGCCTGCTGCCGGCCCTTAACCTTTTGCTTGGATCTCACACTGCTGTGTTCAACTTCGCTACCTCAGGGTTCTCCCCAGTCAGTGCACATTACACGACCCTCCGTTCGTCTGCAGCCAAGTCTGTCCCCACCACTAGGGGCTCCAGCGAACACCAGACTTCGGAGCAGACTCTGGGTTTTGTCGTGCTGACTGAAGGAGTTCCTAATATTATAACTGGCCATAAAGACGATCCTACCCTCCTCTGATGGATCCCAGTCCGGCTCAAGTCCTAGCGGGACAGATCCAGGCTGTTTCACAGGTGGTTCAGGATCTTTCAATCAGGCTGTCTGCTCAAGAAGAAGCCGCCAAGGCCTCACAAGCTACTATGGCACCAGCCCTTGAGCCTAAGTTAAACCTTCCGGACCGTTTTTTGGGGAATAGAGCCTTGTTTCGGAATTTCAAGGAGAGCTGCAAGCTATATTTCCGTCTCAGGCCCCACTCCTCGGGTTCGGAGCAACAAAGGGTTGGTATAATCATCTCCTTACTTCAGGGCAACCCTCAGTCCTGGGCGTTCAGTTTGACCTTGGTTAATCCTGCTCTGCAGTCCGTGGACGCCTTTTTCAACGCCCTTGGTCTTCTATATGATGATCCCGACCGTGTGGCCTCTGCTGAATCGCATCTGAGAGCGCTAAGACAAGGACGACGTTCTGCGGAAGAATATTGTGCCGAGTTCAGACACTGGTCGGTCGATAGTCAGTGGAATGATCCCGCGTTACGGAGTCAGTTCGGCCAAGGGCTCTCGGAGCAGATAAAAGATTCCCTGGTCCAGTACCCTTCGTCACCCTCCTTGGAGGCCCTAATGCAACTAGTCATTAAGATTGGTCGCAGGTTCAAAGAGAGGAGATCTGAAAAGGAGGCTGCTTCACCATCATGGTCCCCTCCGGTCGACTACTCGGCTCCTCAGGACTCGTCGGAGCCCATGCAGTTAGGGACTTATCGCCTGTCCCCCGAGGAAAGATCCAGGAGATGATCGCTGGGACTATGTCTATACTGCGGCAATAAGGGTCATCTCTTGCGCACCTGTCCTAACAAGGCGGGAAAAGACCAGGCCTATTAGTAAAGGAAGAGGTACGCCTAGGTCTCCAAATGGTCTCTTCCAAGAATTCTGTTCTCATACCTGCCCGGCTCATGTATGGAAATTGGTCTGTTTCCATCCCTTCTTTCATAGATAGCGGTGCAGCTGGGAATTTCCTGGATATAAAATTCGCCCAAGTACTGGGGATTCCTTCAGTAAACTTAGACTCGGAGATCACAGTCTGCGGATTGGACGGTAAACCGTTGACTGATGGAAGGATCTAATTCCAAACTCCGCCTCTGCACCTTACCGTGGGAGCTCTCCATTCCGAAGTCCTCTCATTTTTTCTGATTCCCTGTTCCTCCATACCATTGATTTTAGGGCATCCTTGGCTCCAACTCCACAATCCTCACATCGATTGGGGCACCGGGGAGATCCTACGATGGGGTAAGACCTGTTCATCAACCTGTCTCACCCTTCCCCTTCGGGTGGTTCTGCCTAGTCCTGAAACTCTACCTTCACCATACCAGGAGTTCCACGATGTGTTCTCCAAGAAGGAGGCAGATTCTCTTCCCCCGCATCATAGCTACGATTGCTCCATTGATCTTGTTCCAGGTGCCATGCTTCCTAAGGGAGGGTTATATGCTCTGTATATTCCTGAGACTAAGGCTATGGATGACTATGTGGAGGAGAACCTACGTAAGGGATTCATTCGGCCGTCTAAATCCCCCATAGGAGCCAGTTTCTTCTTTGTGGCCAAAAAGGATGGGACTCTTCGACCATGCATCGACTATCGGGGCTTGAATGGGATTACCGTGAAGAATACCTACCCTTTGCCTCTCATCTCTGTGCTCTTTGATCAGCTCAAACAGGCCACGATCTTCTCCAAGATTGATCTGAGAGGAGCATATAATTTGATCCGGATCAGAGAAGGGGATGAGTGGAAGACGGCTTTCAACACCCATTCAGGCCATTACGAATATCGTACATGCCCTTTGGCCTATGTAATGCCCTCGCGGTGTTTCAAGATTTTATCAATGATGTCCTACGAGAATTTCTGGGAAAATTCATTGTGGTCTACCTTGACGACATCTTGATATATTCCAAGTCATTGGAGCAGCACCGTATACAAGTTAAAAAGGTCCTCCTCAAACTGCGCCAACACTTTTTGCCAAATTCGAGAAATGCGAGTTCGAGGTCACCCAGGTCACATTCCTCGGATATGTCATCTCTCCTTGTGGCTTCTCTATGGACCCCAGTAAGGTCCAGGCAATTCTTAATTGGGTCCGGCCTAGCAATCTAAAGGCCATTCAGAAGTTTTTAGGATTCGCTAACTATTATAGACGATTCATCCAATCATTCTCAGTGTTAGTGGCGCCTATCACTGCCCTTACCCAAAAAGGGGCCGATACTGATAATTGGCCTTCCGTTGCGGTGACATCCTTCCAGGCTCTCAAGGATGCTTTCGTCTCTGCACCCGTCCTCAGACATCCCAATCCGGAACTACCATTTGCTATCGAAGTAGACGCCTCGGACATCGGGGCTGGGGCCATCCTCTCTCAGAAAGATCTTGAGGACCACAGGCTGCACCCCTGTGCATTCTTTTCTAAGAAATTTTCTTCTGCTGAGACTCACTACGATGTGGGTAATCGGGAATTGCTAGCAGTTAAATGGGCATTCGAAGAATGGCGACACTGGTTAGAAGGGGCTAACCATGTTATCACGGTGTATACCGACCATAAAAATTTGCAATATATTCAATCCGCTAAGATTGTGAATTCCTGACAAGCCCGGTGGGTCCTCTTCTTTTCCCGTTTTAAATTCACTATAACGTTCGGCAAGGATCCAAAAACACGAAAGCTGACGCCTTATCTCGCAGCTTTGTTGCCTCACATCCTCCTTCCACAGAACCCTCTTTTATTGTTCCCGCGTCCAAGATTATTCTTGGTCTGACTCAGGATCTCAGTACGATTCTCCATGACCTTCAACATTTGGCGCCTCCAGCTATGCCTAAGGGTAAATTATTCGTACCTGACCATTTGAGAAAAACGGTTCTAGTGGAATGTCATGATAACAAGACTTCGGGTCATCCTAGAGTATCAAAAATGGTGGAACTTTTGTCTCGTTCGGTCTGGTGGCCTTCGTTATCCGCAGACACCAAGGAATTTGTCTTATCCTGTAAATCCTGTGCCAGGAATAAATCCTCCCGTAAACTTCCTGCAGGTCCCATGATGCCTCTGTCTGTTCCAGTAAGACCCTGAACACACATATCCATGGACTTCATCGTGGAACTGCCTCGATCATCCAGCTTTAACACCATCTGGGTGATAGTAGACAGATTTAGTAAGATGGCTCACTTCGTTCCCCTTGCAGGACTACCGTGTGCCAAAACATTGGCTTCCCTATTCATTCAGCATGTTTTCAGACTCCATGGACTGCCCATTAACATTGTTTCAGACCGTGGCTCCCAATTTGTCGCTACTTTCTGGAAGGCGTTCTGTAGTCAATTGGGGATCAAGATTTGTCTGTCATCAGGGTATCACCCACAGTCCAACGGACAAACGGAAAGGGTCAACCAATCCCTTGAGCAATTTCTCCATCTTTATGTAACCAAATGCCATAGTGACTGGGCTGCTCTGCTTCCCTGGGCAGAGTTTGCCTATAACAACTCGTGCCATTCTTCTACTCTGGTATCCCCATTTTTCTGTAACCTGGGATTCCATCCTCGGTCCAACTCACTGGAAGTTCCGAATCAAGCTAAACCTAGTTCTTCGATTTCTCATCTGGGCCGGATATGGAGAAAGGTTCACATTGCCCTCAAACAAGCTTCATTCAATTTTAAACATTATGCTGATCGGCATCGTGGACCATGTTCTTTCAAGGTTGGGGACAAGGTGTGGCTGTCCACCCGCAACATTAAACTTAAGCAACCTTGTAGGAAGTTAGTTCCCAGGTTTATTGGACCCTTCTCCATTATTAAACGGATTAACCCTGTGGCTTTTAAGTTAAAACTTCCTTCTTCACTCAAGATTCCTAATACCTTTCATTGTTCTTTGCTAAAAGCAGTCACATGGTCGCATAAGTTCAGACCACATCAATTGCACAGACCTCATCCTGTCTCTGTCAGAGGGCACCAGGAGTTCATCGTTGAAAGAATTCTAGACTCCAAAAAGGTGCAAAGCCAGATCCACTTTTTGGTCCACTGGAAGGGCTACGGCCCGGAGGAATGATTTTGGGTGCCGCGGAAACATCTCCATGCTGACCAGCTCATTAAGGACTTCTTCAAAAAGTATCCTGGGAAACCTGGAAGTCGGGGTGCCTTGACCCCTCCTCAAGGGGGGGGTACTGTTATGATCCGCGGCTCCCCGAAGGGCCGCCGCGACTCACATCCGGCGGTCCCAGGCGTCCCGGCCGTCTCTATGACGACCAGGGCGTCACTTCCGCCTCCTGCGTCCCGGTTGCCTAGGCAACAACCGGGACGCTCTGACTCGCCTGCCGCAACGCCCGGCCAGCTGTCATACAGCTGGGCGCAGGCGGAAATTATGAATTTAACAGCTGCAGCTGCCAGGGACTCTGGAGGACGGTAGGCGGTATGCTTTTATACTTGTCTCTCTATTTTGTATTCCAGTGCTTGGAGGAACTATTATTTCTGTCAGGCTTAATTGGGATTGGCTACATGTATGGGAGGAGATTCTGCTCGTTGCCTGATTGGTTCCTCTCACTATTTAAGGCAAGTGAGGACATAGCCTCATTGCCAGTTATAGCTTCCTGTGTAGCTAGGTTCCTGTTCCTGTTTCCCTGCTCCTGTACTGTATTCTAGTTTGGATTTCCCGTGTATGACCCCTGGCTTGTTTCTGGACCTCGTTGTATTGCCTGTGACCCCTGACCTTGGCTCGTTATCTGGTATCGCAGCCTGCTGCCGGCCCTTGACCTTTTGCTTGGATCTCACACTGCTGTGTTCTACTTCGCTACCTCAGGGTTCTCCCCAGTCAGTGCACATTACACGACCCTCCGTTCGTCTGCAGCCAAGTCTGTCCCCACCACTAGGGGCTCCAGCGAACACCAGACTTCGGAGCAGACTCCGGGTTTTGTCGTGCTGACTGAAGGAGTTCCTAACAGCTACCCCTGCAGCCCTGTCCTACTGGCACACACTCGCCTCGCCTTCCTATCCCCCTAGCCTCTCTGCCATGTTCTAACTACTTCTTCACCAGCTCCTGCTAACCATTACCTGCTGGGAGATGCTGTTCTCTGCCTGCCGGTGAGGTATCTAAAGCGCATGTGCGACCTGCTCCGGTCGCCAGTGACACATATATATTGTCGAAGTCAGCAAATTGGATAAAGTCATTTCAATTAAAGTCTAGCAAACTTGGTTGTCTTTGTCTGAAAAGATGCGTACGGTACGCTACGACGTACAAGGGCACGCTACGGCGTGAAAGGGCGTACGCATCCACTACACGTGGCAGCAACAGTAATCTGTCTTTTACCATACATTCGCACAAACACGCCTACTTATAAAATAGTACACATTAATGGTAATTGCAACACATAGTCAGTTATGTCGAAATATAGTAGTATCTATATGTTATATCAGAGTTACATGCATATTAGTGAAATACACGGAATGGGTTAAAGGAATAACATCATGAGTGGTATCATAATGAACCTTATTACATATCCTACTGTTTGATTCACTCTGCGAGGGAATCGCAGAGTGCATACGCAAGTTATGAATGATAGGGAATTATGAACTACTTAAGACTAAGGAATCTGGGCGGGAAGAGCAGAGCATACCCCCTGCAGAGATGACCCCCTCCTTTGGATTCCTTAGGATGAACCAGCCAATGATTGACGACCCCTTGGACATTCCTGAGACCCGGACCAATAGATGCAAGCTATACCATCTTCATTGTATTACTGTATTTGATTGTGTATATAAGCAGCAGCTTGCGATCCAGAGTGCAGACATCTTGTCCCCAGACTTCAGGATTGAATGACTGCACTGGATCCAGAGCGCCTGCGATAAGTAACGGCTGTATTTACTATTACTTCGCTTGAGCATATTATTTCACTTATTGCGAATAAATCTTTGTGCTTTGGAAACACAAATCGAGGTTCGACAATCGTTATTGGTTAGCGACAATACGCACATAACATTTTGGGGGCTCGTGAGCTTTGGAGGTTTTGTTGCCGATGATACGCAAGACCAACGGATTTCGGTTCCTCAACAAAGGGTGGAGACGCGTCATAAACGGGTAAGAACGCATGGTGTTCAAAACCTGAATTTTACTCTGTGTTGCGAAACCGAATGTCCGTTTTGCATTATCTAGGGCACGCTAACTAGAACCTAGGGACAAAAGAGAAAACTGTTTCTTTTTTTTCTGTCATTGTGCGTTTTAACTGTATTGCATTGCTTAGCGTATGTGTATTTCCTGCTGTGCGTACGCGAACTTCCGGTAGACTTGCCACGTGGTTAAACAATCGTTTTGATAGTTATTGTACATGTATAGTATAATTACTTGTGAAAGCCTCTGAGATATTATTACTGTTGTTGGGAACTTTTGATTTTCTGCGCAGAAAAGGTGTATAGTGTGTGATGTTGTAACGTAGATACACTGTTTTATTGTGGATTGTGCTCAGTTGCTGTCTGACGAGGCGGATTGCCCAACTGAAGGACGGTATACAGGGCAGGTATACCGAATGCGAAAACCGGGTTTTCGCAAAGCGCTACCAATAGATCGCAAGGTTTGCTAATAATTAGTATTGGTAGGCAGTGCGATCCGATCGCACCGTTAGTGCGAATTGGTGAAGCAGCTAGGAGGAATTATACTGGAAAGGCAGGTTGATTGTATTAACTTGCGCTCCCAGCGATAATAAACTCAGCAGATTTTTGTGGTTGAGCCAGGGTATCGAGGAGCTGATAGCCCTTGGGGCCCACAGTGATATTTCTGTATTAGGGATCCTCGCCAGGGGCGAGAAAAGCGAGTGAACGCGGCTAAAGGAAATACGTTCACCGAGCATTATAGATCTCTAGAGGTGAGTATAGCAACAGAGTTGAAATTATTAGGTGGAAAGAACAGAGCATTGCGGTGTGTCTGTATTTCACATTTGGCCGGAAGGAACAGAGCATTGCGGTGTGTCTGTGTTCCGGGTAGAAGGTATATTGTTCAACATGGGTGCTAAGCATACGCTAGAGATGGTCAGTGTACTGCCTAAGGAAGGCCCTATTGGTTCAGCGAAATTTCTCATGTGTAAGAAATATGGTGCATACGCAACTGTGTATTGTGACACGTGGGTCAAGATGACCAAAACTTGTGATAGGCCTTTCCCAACAATAGGAAGTTTTAATGCAGAGGTACTAAATACCGTAAAAGATAAAGTATGGTTGATTACCTCAACAAAAGTGAGGAATAAACATAATGATTGTTTAAAATTGTGGAAAATGGAAAGTAACACGTGGCAGAGCAGCGAATGCAAACCGGAAGTAGGCGTGACGAAAAGCGCGCACAAGGCGGATGTAACCATTGCGAAGCGTGGCGAACTCAGCGCAAGCGCGCCCCCGCCACCTTATGTGGCGGGAGGGGTAAGTACAGCCGTTGTTAAAACTGAAAATAGAAAAATTGCTAAGTTGTATCCTGTTTTAAACCAGTTTAAATCAAGTGTATCTGAAAGTGAAGATGAACCCACTGTGATTTCGGCCATTGCCCATGCTGTTAGTGTACTAGAGGCTCAGCGCAAGTATGAGAAAATGGCTGAGATAGGTGAGAGTAGCGTGATCACTAGGAGTGAAAGCGTTCTAAATCTAGGACCAGTAAATCCTGTAGTGTCTCCTGAAGTCAGTGTACCAGAGGGTGCGTTCCCGGTCCGCACAATATCAGTTCCCAATGGGAAACCGGATAAGGATGGTGTAGTTCCTTTAAGAAATGTTACAATGCATTGTCCCTGGACTAGATCAGAATTACGTTCCATTATGACTGAATTCCCAGATCCTAGAAAAGAGTTAGCTAAATGTCAGAAATTTGATAAAGACTTAGGAAATGCTCACGAACCAACCAGTAAGGATTGGCGGGTAGTGTTGAGGGCGTGTCTTCCTCCCAATACTAACATACAAAAATTTATTGAAGATTGTTTGTTGGAGGAAGATGACACCTTGACTGATGAGATTAACCAACGGAATATAGAATAAATTGTCAAACACTTAGCCATCTGTTTTCCAGTAGTAGTAAATTGGAGTAAGATTTTCACCATTAAACAAAAGGATAGTGAAACTGCCTCAGATTACTTTGCTAGAGCTATAACAGCGATCGCACGATTCACTGGGATATCCAACATAAGTGAGGATCCACATCACAGAGAGGTAGCTGTAGGGGTACTGATGGATGGCCTTAGAGAAAATTTAAAGACGAGAGTACAAACCACATTACCTAATTGGAGAGGCGTCACGGTAGACTCTCTTAGGGAGTCTGCTGTGGAGCATGACAAGAACCTTTTTAGAAAAAGGGAAGAGAAAAGTGATAGGTTAATGACGGTAAGTATACAGGCTCTAGAAGGGGTGCATACACGACCACCAGCATACAACCCATATAACAGGAAACCTAAAGTGATCAGGTGTTTCAACTGTAACGAGGAAGGACATTACGTTAGAGATTGTAATAAAGAAAGACTCAATACACATAAGGGTGGGTCACATAGATATCCTCCAAGGAGGGATTCACATAGACTAGAAGACTCACATCTACCCGCACATATTACGGCAGCAAATGCTGCGCGGGAAATCAATAGTCAGCGGTAGGGGTCAGGTCATACCTGTAGTCTACAGCCAGTGAGGTTAACTGAGAGTCAGAGTGAAGAACCAACAATGATAGTTGACATAGCTGGTAGGAAACAAACTTTTCTTGTAGATACAGGGGCGGCCCGATCTGTGATAACCTCTCCTTTCAACCTACAGGTGACCAGTAAAACTATTCCAGCTATGGGGGTAACGGGAAAAGTGTTACATTATCCTCTAACTAAACCCGCCGAAGTTACTATCGGGCCTCTGCATACTAAGCATTCATTTCTCTTGGCTGCAGCGGCTCCTACTAACTTGCTAGGGAGAGACTTGTTATGTAAAATGGGATGTGTCATATACTGTACTTCTGATGGTGTGTTCTTAGATATGCCGGAGAAGGTCGCACATGAGGTACAGGATATATTGGACACCCCTCAAAGGTTAATGTTACACTCTACTGTTATAGAACAAAGTCCATCTCAAGTAAAGGGGATGTTGCTGGGAATACCAGGTTCCCTATGGACCAGAGATGGACAGGACACTGGACTGATGGCAAACGTAGCCCCTGTCATGGTCAATCTAAAAATTGGTAGGATAGCTCCAAAAATCCCACAGTATCCATTAAAACCGGAGGTGGAACTAGGGGTATATCCTGTTATTGAGAGGCTGTTACAACAAGGGATTTTAATTCGTACAGCAAATAGTCCCATTTTCCCTGTGAAGAAGAGTGGGGGGAGGGGCTATAGATTAGTCCAGGACTTAAGGGGAATTAACAAAGTTGTTGAGAGCCAATTCCCCATAGTGCCGAATCCAGCTGTCATCCTCATGCAGATTCCACCGTCTGCCAGTCATTTTACTGTCATTGATCTATGTTCTGCTTTCTTTTCAGTCCCTCTTCACCCTGACTGCCAATACCTTTTTGCATTCTTCTACAGGGGAGTGCAATACACATGGACCAGACTACCCCAGGGGTTCATTGACAGCCCTAGTATTTTCTCCCAAGCCTTACATGACTGTTTGCAATCCTTTCAACCCCACAATGGGTCTGTTCTAATTCAATATGTGGACGATTTGTTGTTGTGCTCTGATTCTTTTATGTCATGTTTGCATGATACTAAATTGTTGTTGCTTTATCTTTCACAAACAGGGCACAAGGTGGCAAAGGATAAATTACAGCCATGTCAGACTAAGGTCAAATACTTAGGACACTGCCTCACTAAGGGGCTAAGACACCTGACAACTGACAGAATTGAGGCCATACAACACATGACCCTGCCGCAGAGCCAGAAGCAGATTCGTACTTTCTTGGGGATGTGTGGATACTGTAGGTCCTGGATCCCAGGTTTTTCTATTCTAGCATTACCATTGCAGGAGCTAGTCTCTTCCTTAAAACCAGAGCGTGTTGTACACACAGAAGAGTCAGAGCAAGCGTTCTTTAACCTTAAAGATAGTCTGACAAGAGCACCTGCATTGGGAATACCTGATTATGAAAAGCCTTTTGAGCTATTTTGTACAGAAGCTGATGGCTGTGCAGCAGGTGTCCTCGCACAGAAACATGGTGACGCTAGCAGACCGGTAGCATACTACAGTGCACAATTAGACAATGTGGCAAGGTCACTCCCAACATGTCTCAGAAGTGTAGCAGCAACGGCCCTTTTAGTAAGTAAGAGCGAAGATGTAGTATTAGGTCATAATTCAACCATCTATACACCCCATGCTGTATCAGCTCTGTTAAATTCAGCCCAAACCAGACATGTTTCTTCAGCTAGGTTCACAAAATGGGAACTAGCCCTGATGGCACCCTCAAACATCACCATCAAACGATGTAACACCTTAAATCCAGCTACATACCTTCCGTATGTGTCTCAAGAGACACAAAGGGTGGGAGGTGAGGAGACCCTGGTTGATGATGAGTTAGGCAAGAATACTGACACGCATGACTGTATGGAACACCTGAAATAGATCTTTACTGCAAGGCCCGACATACGTGACACCCCCTTAGAAAAAGTAGATTTTACGTTTTATACAGACGGAAGTTGCCATAGACAGACAGAGACAGGAGAGCTATGTACTGGTTACGCTGTTGTAGACGAACAGGATGTGGTAGAAGCTGAACCCCTTGGTCCACCTCACTCAGCCCAGGTGGCGGAACTAGTAGCACTAAGGAGAGCTTGTGAATTGGCAGAGGGTAAATCAGCCAATATATATACTGACTCTAGGTACGCCTTCGGGTAGTGCACGATTTTGGGGCCCTTTGGCGTCTTAGAAACTTTACGACAGCAGCAGGTACACCAGTAGCACACTCACAACACATAAAAGGACTTCTGACAGCGATACAGTTACCCAGAACAGTAGCCGTCATAAAGTGCAAAGCCCATACCTTTGAAGAAGACCCAGTGTCATTGGGCAACAACAGGGCAGACGAAGCTGCTAAATGGGCAGCAGGGCAACCTATGACTGTATCGACCGAGACTATGATGGTTTTTCAGACATTAGACATGCAGAAATTAATTGAAATGCAAGATTTGTGTTCCCTGCAGGAGAAGGCGGTCTGGAAGGCGAAGGGATGTGGTCAAGAGTCCTCAGGACTCTGGAGGGATGGACAAGGTAAGCCTGTAGCTCCCCGAACATACTATCCAAGCCTGGCTGAAGCAGCACACGGCCTGACTCACCTGGGTAAAGAAGGTATGTGCAAACTGGTGAGAGCATACTGGTGTGCTCCCAGATTTTCCTCTCAAGCTGGTAAGAAAGCAATGTCATGTCTTACTTGTTTGAGGAAAAATGTTGGGAAAACTATTCCAACTGAGCCATCCCACATCCCTCCTACAGACGGACCTTTTCAGGTAATACAAATTGACTATATCCAATTACCACCGTGCAGGAATCTAAAGTATGTGTTAGTGTGTATTGATGTGTTTTCCGGTTGGGTAGAAGCATATTCGGCAGCCACTAATACTGCTGTGTTCACTGCAAAGAAAATTGTACAAGACTTTGTGTGTAGGTTCGGTATCCCTAGAATCATTGAAAGTGATAGGGGTACCCATTTTACTGGTGATATCTTCCAAAATATGTGTAAACTCATGGGAATCAGTAGCAGACTTCACACCCCTTACCGACCACAAGCCAGTGGTAAGGTGGAGAGAGTAAACGGTACTATCAAGAACAAACTAGGTAAGATAATGGCTGAAACTGGGTTGGCATGGCCTGAGGCTTTGCCGTTGGTCCTCCACAGCATTCGAACCACTCCTAGACCTCCTCTTAATCTGTCCTCCTTTGAGATACTGTTCGGACGACAACCTCATTTGATCGTGAGTCCACAAGACGACTTAAAGTGTAATAATGAAGTGACTGTACAATATCTTATAAGAATGAGTAGACAGCTGAAACAACAACAGCAAAAACTAAAAATGCTGTCACCTGGTATGCCAGAGACGAACTGTCATGATGTTGAACCTGGAGACTATGTTATGATCCGCAATTTCTTACGTTCAGGTTGTTTAACAGACCGTTGGGAAGGCCCGTACCAAGTGCTGCTGACCAGTACTACATCACTGAAGGTTGCAGAGAGAGACACTTGGGTCCATTCCACCCACTGCAGGAGAGTCCATAATCCGGAGAAAGTGCAAGACAAGACTCAGACCGACGACATAGAGCTGTCACTTGTGAGCCTGTTCCGGGAGACCTAAAGCCTGCAGTTGAGACACCTGAACCAGAGACGTTGCCTCAGAACTATCTTTCCAGCGATGGAGTGGCAGTTTTTGTTTTTCTTTTGTTCCAGGATTTTCCTTGTTTTTACTTTTTCTAGGACATTCTATTTTTGTGAAGGAGGATGGAGGACGGAGGAGAGTTCTGGGAGTGACACGGATGAAATGGAGGCCGAAGAAAAGTTAATAGGATATCCTGAGCAGCCCATTATCAAACTTGGTCCAGGGGTTATGAAAAGGTCTGCTAGTTCAGGAACTCGGAGGCAGTGTGAGGGGCTATTGTCTGATGAGTATTGTATCTGCAAGTTCTGCAACTCCCTAGTTGAAGAGCGATGCATCCAACGATGCCAGTCCCCCAGTACTCTGAATATAGGCGGGCATCCTTTGGAGGATCATCACTCCCTGGTGGGCAAGGTGCTAAACCAAACCGAGTGTTGGGTGTGCTCTCACGTGCCTCAAGGGCAGCATAACATAGGACTAGTGCCATTCCCTCTAAACATATCCGAAGTACTCGAATTAAGGGGTGGGAGGCCCATAGAAGGGAGGTACAATAACACTAGGTCCCCTAGTCTGACGCTTCGACAATACTCCATAGGCAGATCTTTGCTGTGCCTAAACATATCTCATGCAAAGCGCCTGGAGAATTGGGAGGCTGACCTATCAGATCAGACAATGGCTCGCCACACTCATTTTAGAGAGAGACTCACAAGGTCACTACTAGGCAGGAATGTTGATGGAAGTCACAAGTTAGGGCGTATAACCAAACATAAGAAGGTATCTATTGGAAAAGTCTCTACAGATAAATGTGAAAATATCATTAATGCCGACACGTGTCTAGAGCAGATGGAGACACTAGGCATGGGTAGTTTTATCAAAACTCTGTGTGATATAATTCATGGGCATACTGTTCCTTATGTTCTCCCTGATGATGTGTATTTTGTTTGTGGAAGGAAAGCTTATTCCTGGGTGACTCCGAGTTCCAAGGGCTTGTGTTTCCTAGCTAAACTGGTTCCTGAAATCATGACTATTACTCATGAAGAAATGGTAGATATTCACAAGACTACATCACCACCATACATACACACACAGTATGAACACCGTGGCAAGAGAAATATGATTCCTGGTGAGGAACCCATAGCTACAAAATTGATTAGTGAAACTGCTGGTTTCCAAGTTATGGTTGCTCTAAATCTCACCAGGACCGCTCGGGGAACATTAAACTTTAAATATATCCAAGACCTAGCTAAATTAATAGATAATATCACCGAGATGTATGATGACACTTTCAGGTATACTGGAAGGGAGCTACAAGCGTACAAAAAGGAGTTGGTGCAACATAGACTGGTACTAAATTATCTCACCTCTATTACTGGTGGATACTGTGTGACACTGGCCACCCAGTTTGGTGTCAAATGTTGCACGTACATTACTAATAATACTGAAGACCCTAAAGAGGTTATAGACCGGAAGATGGATGAAATTTTGCAGCTGAAATGGGAATTTCGAAAGAGCCATAATTCTTCGTTATATGAGGTCGGGGAAAAGGTGGCGGGTTGGTTTTCATGGTTGAACCCAGCAAAATGGTTCTCCGGTCTGGGGGAGTGGGTACAGGAAATGATTGCGAGTGTAGGTAAGCTCCTTCTCCTTATACTGGGTGTCATCTTAGCAATTGGTTTAGTTGTCAAATGTGTTCCTACTGTGTTGAAGTGTGGAAAACGGTCTCATGGGAGTAACACTGAGAAAGAGACTGAAAGGGTGGTACCAGATACTGAGATCATGGTCTGTGAAGAAGTATTGTATAATCCTGAACTTGAAACGGTGATTGGGTGATAGTTTATTACACTATCAAAGGGAGGAACTGTCGAAGTCAGCAAATTGGATAAAGTCATTTCAATTAAAGTCTAGCAAACTTGGTTGTCTTTGTCTGAAAAGATGCGTACGGTACGCTACGACGTACAAGGGCACGCTACGGCGTGAAAGGGCGTACGCATCCACTACACGTAACAGTAATCTGTCTTTTACCATACATTCGCAAAAACACGCATACTTATAAAATAGTACACATTAATGGTAATTGCAACACATAGTCAGTTATGTCGAAATATAGTAGTATTTATATGTTATATCAGAGTTACATGCATATTAGTGAAATACACGGAATGGGTTAAAGGAATAACATCATGAGTGGTATCATAATGAACCTTATTACATATCCTACTGTTTGATTCACTCTGCGAGGGAATCGCAGAGTGCATACGCAAGTTATGAATGATAGGGAATTATGAACTACTTAAGACTAAGGAATCCGGGCGGGAAGAGCAGAGCATACCCCCTGCAGAGATGACCCCCTCCTTTGGATTCCTTAGGATGAACCAGCCAATGATTGACGACCCCTTGGACATTCCTGAGACCCGGACCAATAGATGCAAGCTATACCATCTTCATTGTATTACTGTATTTGATTGTGTATATAAGCAGCAGCTTGTGATCCAGAGTGCAGACATCTTGTCCCCAGACTTCAGGATTGAATGACTGCACTGGATCCAGAGCGCCTGCGATAAGTAACGGCTGTATTTACTATTACTTCGCTTGAGCATATTATTCCACTTATTGCGAATAAATCTTTGTGCTTTGGAAACAAAAATCTAGGTTCGACAATCGTTATTGGTTAGCGACAATACGCACATAACAATATATATATGTAACTAGAAGATCCTTGTATTGTATATAGGTCATTAGAATGCTCTCTGCATTGTATATATATACACATTTGAGCACAGCCTCACTGGATAAGCCAGCCCCCTTGAGGTCTGAGCTATTTTTAGAATCAGGATGCAATTTCTTTATCCAAACATAGATCTACATGCAATTCAAAGCTAACAATATTTACACTTATCTGTGATATCCTATAACTTGCTGTGAATTCTTGCATCACAGTAACGACCAACTGCTGGGCCTTTGGACAGAGCAGGCATTTGACACTTCATCAAAAAAACTTACTTCCTGCTATCAGACTCCCTTTCCACATATGCCTAATTGGAGATATCCTCTAGCAACCTTACAAACCCAAACAATGACACTTCCATGCAAAACACATCCCAATGTAACACAATAAGTGCATTTCAAATTATACATTGGTGCCTGCACCACTGATTGAAATACATTTCTACAGTAAATTATTTCCACATGATCCAGCCGTAAATAAGTTATTTATCAGTGATCCAGTCACATATATATATATATATATATATATATATATATATATATATATATATATATATATATAACTAGAAGATACTTGTATTGTATATAGGTCACTAAGATGCTCATTGCATTGTATATCAGTCATCAGAATGCTCTCTGTGTTGCATACATGTAGCCAGAAGGTCCTTGTATTGTATATAGATCATTCAAATGCTCTCTGCATTCTATATATGTAATTAGAAGGTCCTTGCTTTGTATATAGATCACTAGAATGCTCTATGCATTGTATATATGTAACTAGAAGGTCCTTGTATTGTATATTGATCACTAGAATGCTCTATGCATTGTATATATGTAATTAGAAGGTCCTTGTATTGTATATAGGTCACTAGAATTCTGTCAGGATCTGCCCTCGGCTGCACTGTAGCATCTTACTTTGGGATGCTACTGATCTCCTGCAGCTCCTGTCTTCGAAGAGCTATAGTTGGACTATGCCATTATGAGAACCTGGCCTGCAGTACCCCTCTACGACTAGTGGTGCTGATGTCTAACCATTGTACTTTCCACTGCACTAGCAGGAGTTACCTCATTCCCTAATAAGCACCCACACCTGTTCACTGCCTTTATAACACTGCTTTTCCCAGTAATCGTTGGCAGTTCATTGTTGTCTTACCTGCTGCTGATGCTTCATAATATCCTGTTCCACTGACCTCCTGGTATTGACCCCTGTTTGTTTTTCTGCTTCACTGCTTATCTTCTGACCCACAACCAGGCCCCATTCCCGATTATGCTCCAGCATATTTCCTAGTACCTTCGTGGCTCTTCTGGCTTTCACTCTTTGGCTTGTTCGACCCTCTGCTATCATGACACCCATGGATTGATCCAGAACCTGGTGTCGTCTCCTGCCAAAACGTAGAGTCTTTTGTACCATGGTTAATCCAGTACCTCGAGTCTCCTGAGTAAACCAGGTATCCTGACACCATGGTACATCCAGTACCTCATACCTCCTGAGTCTACCAGGTATCCTGACACCATGGTACATCCAGTACCTCATACCTCCTGAGTCCACCAGGTATCCTGACACCGTGGTACATCCAGTACCTCGTACCTCCTGAGTCTACCAGGTATCCTGACACCATGGTACATCCAGTACCTCGTACCTCCTGAGTCTACCAGGTATCCTGACACCGTGGTACATCCAGTACCTCGTACCTCCTGAGTCTACCAGGTATCCTGACACCGTGGTACATCCAGTACCTCGTACCTCCTGAGTCTACCAGGTATCCTAACACCGTGGTACATCCAGTACCTCTTACCTCCTGAGTCTACCAGGTATCCTGACACCGTGGTACATCCAGTACCTCATACCTCCTGAGTCTACCAGGTATCCTGACACTATGGTACATCCAGTACCTCCTGAGTCTACCAGGTATCCTGACACCATGGTACATCCAGTACCTCGTACCTCCTGAGTCTACCAGTTATCCTGACACCGTGGTACATCCAGTACCTCGTACCTCCTGAGTCTACCAGGTATCCTGACACCGTGGTACATCCAGTACCTCGTACCTCCTGAGTCTACCAGGTATCCTGACACCATGGTACATCCAGTACCTCATACCTCCTGAGTCTACCAGGTATCCTGAATACCATGGTACATCCAGTACCTCATACCTCCTGAGTCGACCAGGTATCCTGACACCATGGTACATCCAGTACCTCATACCTCCTGAGTCTACCAGGTATCCTGACACCGTGGTACATCCAGTACCTCATACCTCCTGAGTCTACCAGGTATCCTGACACTATGGTACATCCAGTACCTCCTGAGTCTACCAGGTATCCTGACACCATGGTACATCCAGTACCTCGTACCTCCTGAGTCTACCAGGTATCCTGACACCGTGGTACATCCAGTACCTCGTACCTCCTGAGTCTACCAGGTATCCTGACACCATGGTACATCCAGTACCTCTTACCTCCTGAGTCTACCAGGTATCCTGAATACCATGGTACATCCAGTACCTCATACCTCCTGAGTCGACCAGGTATCCTAACACCATGGTACATCCAGTACCTCATACCTCCTGAGTCTACCAGGTATCCTGACACCGTGGTACATCCAGTACCTCATACCTCCTGAGTCTACCAGGTATCCTGACACTATGGTACATCCAGTACCTCCTGAGTCTACCAGGTATCCTGACACCATGGTACATCCAGTACCTCGTACCTCCTGAGTCTATCAGGTATCCTGACACCGTGGTACATCCAGTACCTCGTACCTCCTGAGTCTACCAGGTATCCTGACACCGTGGTACATCCAGTACCTCGTACCTCCTGAGTCTACCAGGTATCCTGACACCATGGTACATCCAGTACCTCATACCTCCTGAGTCTACCAGGTATCCTGACACCGTGGTACATCCAGTACCTCGTACCTCCTGAGTCTGGTGTCTGGATACACTGCCTCTACGAACTGTTTTACTGTTGGTGGCTTCCTGAGTTATTCAGCTATATTGTCAGTCCTGCTGTTTGTGTCTGCTCCCTTGAACTGTATTGCTGTTTATCATTTACTGCACCAGTCTCTGCCTAATAAAGACAACTCTCCTTTAACATGATCATCTCTCTAGAGTTCATGCTAGGAATCCTGACAAATGCTCTCTGTGTGTCAGGAACCCCTCCAACCAGTACAACACCACCCGAGGCCGAGGTCAGGGGTAACTTGCTAGGAAGAATCGTCAGGAAACATGCCAAGGGTCGAGGTC
Source organism: Mixophyes fleayi (assembly GCF_038048845.1). Lineage (NCBI taxonomy): Eukaryota > Metazoa > Chordata > Amphibia > Anura > Limnodynastidae > Mixophyes > Mixophyes fleayi. The sequence goes on along the minus strand of NC_134403.1, from coordinate 1,331,503 downwards.
ACGGGCAAACCAGCAGAAACGGAGATATAAGCCAAAAGGTCAAGGGCACAGGCAAAAGACAAATCCAGGAAACTGGCAGGGGTCATACATGGCAGGCAACAATCCAAAGGCTTAACACCAGGAGTACAGGAGTACAGCAGCAGGCAGCAACACAGGGATCTGGAAGCTATAACCGGCAGGGAGGCTAAGCAAACGGTTTTGAGGTATGAAGCTATGGAACGGATTTCCGAAAGACCAGAATACATAGTAACATAGTAACATAGTTGATGAGGTTGAAAAAAGACACCAGTCCATCAAGTTCAACCTATTTTGGATCTCCTGCGATCCTGCACTTATATTTGAAATTAATCCAGAGTAAGCAACCACCAATCTGTTTCAATTGTGAAAATCCCCCCAGACTCAATATTGCAGTCCTATTTTTACCCTATATCCACTACTATCCTTCATTTTAAATTAACGGTCGTATCCCTGGATACACCTTTCCGCTAAAAATTTGTCTAACCCTTTCTTAAACATATCTATTGAATCTGCCATCACAACCTTCCCTGGCAATGAATTCCATATCTTGACTGCCCTTACTGTAAAGAACCCCTTCCTTTGCTGGTTGTGAAATTTCCTCTCCTCTAACCTTAGGGGATGACCACGTGTCCTGTGTATGGTCTTTAGGGTAAAAAGTTCCCATGAAAGCTCTCTGTATTGACCCCTAATGTATTTGTACATAGTAATCATATCTCCCCTTAGACGCCTCTTTTCTAAAGTAAACATGCCTAAACTAGCTAACCTTTCCTCATAACTTAATGACTCCATAACCTTTATCAATTTTGTCGTCCTTCTCTGAACCCTTTCTAGTTCCAAATTATCTTTTTTATAGAGTGGTGCCCAGAACTGTACTGCATATTCAAGATGAGGTCTTACCAACGATTTATACAGTGGCAAAATTACACTGTCTTCCCTTACATCTATGCCCCTTTTTATGCATGCCAATACTTTGTTTGCCCTTGCAGCTGCTGCTTGACCTTGAGCACTATTTCTAAGTCTACTGTCTACGAGCCCTCCCAAATCCTTTTCCATTATAGATTCTCCTAAATTAATTCCATTTAATTTATAGATTGCGTTCTTGTTTTTGATCCCTGAATGCATAACCTTACATTTATCTGTGTTAAACCTCATATTCCATTCAGCCGCCCAATCCTCCAGTTTATTTAAGTCCCTCTGTAGAGAAGCTACATCTTGCTCTGATTTTATTACCTTACAGAGTTTAGTGTCATATGCAAAAATAGAAACTTTACTCTCTAAACCATCACCAAGGTCATTAATAAATATATTAATATTAATAATGCATGGTAGGGACTCAACCCAGGTCTTTAATAGTTGAGGGATGATAATGAATTGGATGAAAGCCAAAATTACAAAAATGGAGAGACCTGGGTGGAAGAGTGAGATGTGTTATTATATGCAAACTCAGCCCACGGAAGCAATGATGTAAACGTAAAAACTTAGAAATTGTTCCAACGATTGATTCACTCTCTCAGCCTGCCCATTAGCTTGAGAATGATAGGCCGAGGAGAGACTGATGTTAATCCCCAGAAGACTGTAGAAGGACCTCCAAAATTGGGCGATAAATTGGGAACCCCGGTCGGAAACAATATCGATGGGTAAGCCATGAAGACGGAAAACATGTTATACAAATAGCACAGCCAGATCGTAACACTGTGTTGTATATCAGTCACCAGGAGGCTCTCTGTATTGTATCAGTGCCTCGGATGCTCTCTGTATTGTATCAGTCCCTAGCATGCTCTCTGTATTGTATCAGTCCCTAGCATGCTCTCTGTATTGTATTAGTCCAGAGCACTTGGTTTAGTTTTGCATGGTAGGGACTCAACCCAGGTCTTTAACAGACAACATTCAGATACAGTATCTACCTCTGACCTGCACCTTATCCCTGGTAACCATCTCAGTCCCACCTACAAGACTTGTGCTGCTCCCCACTTATGAAATTTCATACAACTTTTTCACAGCCTTCAAATGTTTAGACGCTCTCTGAAAACCTCTTTTTTTGAGCTTACCTTATGTCCAATAATACTACTCACATTAATACAGTGATTCTTAAACCCAGTCCTCAGGACCCATAACATGTTTTCCATCTGTCCTTGCTTCAGCACAGGTGTAGTCATTACTGACTGACACAAATACATTAAGGGTCAATACAGAGAACTTTCATGGGAACTTTTTACCCCAAGGACTATACACAGGACACGCGGTCACCCCCTAAGGTTAGAGGAGAGGAAGTTTTGCAACCAGTAAAGGAAGGGGTTCTTTACAGTAAGGGCAGTCAAGATATGGAATTCACTGCCAGGGAAGGTTGTGATGGCAGATTCAATAGATATGTTTAAGAAAGGGTTAGACAAATTTTTAGCGGAAAGGTGTATCCAGGGATACAACAGTTAATTAAAATGAAGGATAGTAGTGGATACAGGATAAAAATAGGACTGCAATATTGGGTCTGGGGGAATTTTTCCCCAATTTAAACAGATTGGCGGTTGCTTAATCTGGATCAATTTCAAATATAAATGAGGGATCACAGGAGATCCAAGATAGGTTGAACTTGATGGACGTCACCAACTATGTTACACGTTGTAACAGATCCACAGGTGGTATAATTATTTCCTTTGTTACCTGCACTGTTAGGGGTCCTTGGATTCACTGCTTATCTTCTGGGGTCCTCACAGCTGTCCCAATCTTCACTCTCAGCCCTACTCGCTCCTCTTGTTCCAGCTGTGCCTTCTTCCACTTAGTATGTGAGCTCTGTAATGAGCAGAGTCCTACATACCCTTTGTTTTCATATGTTTATTTTGTCTGCCTTGTATGTCCGTTTTATGTATGTCCTGCTTCCCCCATTGTACTGCACCGTGACACCTTACAAATCTACAATAATACAGTAAGATGACTTAATTTATGATGGGTTGACCTAGATAAATACTATCTATTTTGCCTAATAAACCCTGGGATCTGACTTAGAGTAGGATGCAATTTTGTAGCCCAAAATTAGGAATATGCTAGAAATATGCAGCTGAGGTAAAGATACTCAGTAAAACAGACACTGAATGATGTATCGGTTTATGTAAAATAAATAATCTCCCAAATCCCTTGTTTACCACTTTGATATTCTTCTAAATCCATAATCCTCTTTCCTCTGTCCTGAAGTAATCAATAGAAAAAAATGAGGCAGACTTGCACCTAGCGGAGCTGTAATGCACATTGAATTTAACCTTAAGGGGTCAATATGAAAACAGCCAATCAGAGCAGTTTCCTCATGATCCAGCCAATTAGACGTAAGTGGCTGATTGGCTGTTTGCGTTTTGACCCTTTTAACCCCTTCACAATTGCTTGCTCAGATATGGTGCAGATATTTATGCTAGCGTGTGATGCAGGTGCTAGGGTGCGTTGGATTACAGTGGTATGCTGGCTATGGATCTCTCTCACCACTGTCGACTGATCCTGGCTACCCGGATGAAGAGGATGGTGACCGACAGTCTGACAGCTCAGGTTCTATCCTTCTCTCACCAGCATTGGATGCGGCACAAGGCACTCTCTCTCCATTGTATGCCGTTACTCTGTCTACCCACGATACTGATTCCAGTAGCTCCTCTCCTCTTGATGTCTGACCATTAAAACAATATTTCAAGTGTATTCTGTCTGTGACATCCTTAGGCTGTGCTCTGCTGTGTCCACCAGGGGGCAGAGCCAGCCTGGGTTACATGACTCTGCTGGATAGTCCTGGGTACACTTTCTGTTGTGACTTCTTGCATGACTTGGACCGTCACTGTTATTCACCTGACTTCTAAGCCTAAATTTAGGCCAGTTGCCCCTCTGCTGGCGCCTGTGCTGCGCCGCAGCCGTCCACCATCTTGACTGTGTTCTGCACATGTGCAAACCTAGAGGGTCCTTTATAACTTTTCCCTTATTGGAATTGGCTATTCATTAGCCCTTTCCCTATTTAAAGCACCTCTGACCCCTCCTTAATTGTCTGATCTTGATTCTCACCTCTTCGTGTCAGCTGTGCACTGTGTACCTCTCAGCCACATCCGTGGTAAACCTGCCTCCCGCTGTATGCTGTAGTGACCGCTGCTTCTCATCTGTTGGCCGGATACTTCTCAGCCACATCCGTGGTAAACCTGCCTCCCGCTGTATGCTGTAGTGACCGCTGCTTCTCACCTGTTGGCCGGATACTTCTCAGCCACATCCGTGGTAAACCTGCCTCCCGCTGTATGCTGTAGTGACCGCTGCTTCTCACCTGTTGGCCGGATACTTCTCAGCCACATCCGTGGTAAACCTACCTCCCGCTGTATGCTGTAGTGACCGCTGCTTCTCACCTGTTGGCCGGATACTTCTCAGCCACATCCGTGGTAAACCTACCTCCCGCTGTATGCTGTAGTGACCGCTGCTTCTCACCTGTTGGCCGTATACCTCTCAGTCACCTCCGTGGTAAACCTACCTCCCGCTGTATGCTGTAGTGACCGCTGCTTCTCACCTGTTGGCCGGATACTTCTCAGCCACATCCGTGGTAAACCTACCTCCCGCTGTATGCTGTAGTGACCGCTGCTTCTCACCTGTTGGCCGGATACTTCTCAGCCACATCCGTGGTAAACCTACCTCCCGCTGTATGCTGTAGTGACCGCTGCTTCTCACCTGTTGGCCGGATACTTCTCAGCCACATCCGTGGTAAACCTGCCTCCCGCTGTATGCTGTAGTGACCGCTGCTTCTCACCTGTTGGCCGGATACTTCTCAGCCACATCCGTGGTAAACCTACCTCCCGCTGTATGCTGTAGTGACCGCTGCTTCTCACCTGTTGGCCGGATACCTCTCAGCCACATCCGTGGTAAACCTGCCTCCCGCTGTATGCTGTAGGGACCGCTGCTTCTCACCTGTTGGCCGGATACCTCTCAGCCACATCCGTGGTAAACCTGCCTCCCGCTGTATGCTGTAGTGACCGCTGCTTCTCACCTGTTGGCCGGATACTTCTCAGCCCCCTCCGTGGTAAACCTGCCTCCCGCTGTATGCTGTAGTGACCGCTGCTTCTCACCTGTTGGCCGGATACCTCTCAGCCACATCCGTGGTAAACCTGCCTCCCGCTGTATGCTGTAGTGACCGCTGCTTCTCACCTGTTGGCCGGATACTTCTCAGCCACATCCGTGGTAAACCTGCCTCCCGCTGTATGCTGTAGTGACCGCTGCTTCTCACCTGTTGGCCGGATACTTCTCAGCCACATCCGTGGTAAACCTACCTCCCGCTGTATGCTGTAGTGACCGCTGCTTCTCACCTGTTGGCCGGATACCTCTCAGCCACATCCGTGGTAAACCTGCCTCCCGCTGTATGCTGTAGGGACCGCTGCTTCTCACCTGTTGGCCGGATACCTCTCAGCCACATCCGTGGTAAACCTGCCTCCCGCTGTATGCTGTAGTGACCGCTGCTTCTCACCAGTTGGCCGGATACTTCTCAGCCACCTCCGTGGTAAACCTGCCTCCTGCTGTATGCTGTAGTGACCGCTGCTTCTCACCTGTTAGCCGGATACTTCTCAGCCCCCTCCGTGGTAAACCTGCCTCCCGCTGTATGCTGTAGTGACCGCTGCTTCTCACCTGTTGGCCGGATACTTCTCAGCCACATCCGTGGTAAACCTACCTCCCGCTGTATGCTGTAGTGACCGCTGCTTCTCACCTGTTGGCCGGATACCTCTCAGCCACATCCGTGGTAAACCTGCCTCCCGCTGTATGCTGTAGGGACCGCTGCTTCTCACCTGTTGGCCGGATACCTCTCAGCCACATCCGTGGTAAACCTGCCTCCCGCTGTATGCTGTAGTGACCGCTGCTTCTCACCAGTTGGCCGGATACTTCTCAGCCACCTCCGTGGTAAACCTGCCTCCTGCTGTATGCTGTAGTGACCGCTGCTTCTCACCTGTTAGCCGGATACTTCTCAGCCACCTCCGTGGTAAACCTGCCTCCCGCTGTATGCTGTAGTGACCGCTGCTTCTCACCCGTTGGTCGGATACTTCTCAGCCCCCTCCGTGGTAAACCTGCCTCCCGCTGTATGCTGTAGTGACCGCTGCTTCTCACCTGTTGGCCGGATACTTCTCAGCCCCCTCCGTGGTAAACCTGCCTCCCGCTGTATGCTGTAGTGACCGCTGCTTCTCACCTGTTAGCCGGATACTTGCAGTCTCATCCGTGGCAAATTTATCATTCATTGACTTTGTGCTATTATTGTTTCCTTAGTTATTTGCTGGCCATCTTCCATTCTGTTAGTAGTAGTAACTACCTCTTGCTGCCCACAATAGCCCGCGCTATAACTCTCTTGTTGGACTGACATCGTTAGCCTCAGATGGGATAACAATACCTTTGTTTATCCCACAGCATCCGTTTCATTTCTCCTCCTGGCTGGACAGTTGCTGCTACAATTATTTTTATATATATATTAATTATATATATATATATATATATATATATATATATATATATATGCCTAGTGGCGTGTGTTAGTCTGTGTGTGTGTGAAAAAAAAAAAACAAGCTACAGTGCCACCTGCTGGGCGGAGTTATACACTGACCTACTAAATTCTTAGTGTGTGTGTGTGTGTGGGGAAAAAAACTCAGAAAGGGCTGAAATTTGGTATACCAAGATGTTTTTAATTTGTTAATTTTATTTGTTAATTGTTAAAAGTGTTTATAAAGATTTTAAAAAATATATATATATTTCTTGAAGGAGAAGTGACAGTTGGGAGTGGTTGGTGGTTGCCGGGGGTGACAGTGGGGAGTGGTTGGTGGTTGCCGGGGGTGACAGTGGGGAGTGGTTGGTGGTTGCCGGGGGTGACAGTTGGGAGTGGTTGGTGGTTACCGGGAGTGGCAGTTGGGAGTGGTTGGTGGTTGCCAGGGGTGACAGTTGGGAGTGGTTGGTGGTTGCCGGGGGTGACAGTTGGGAGTGGTTGGTGGTTGCCGGGGGTGACAGTTGGGAGTGGTTGGTGGTTGCCGGGGGTGACAGTGGGGAGTGGTTGGTGGCTGCCGGGGGTGACAGTGGGGAGTGGTTGGTGGTTGCCGGGGGTGACAGAGCGAGAGGAGTGTTATACTCAGGACCGCTGAGAGAGATCCCTGTGTCTGGATAGACATCTGGATAGATGTGGCTATAAAGATGAAGGATGAGGTGATGGAGAAAAATGATGAGGTGGTGACATGTGGACACGTTAAAAAAGGGCGCTTGCGTCGGATGTAGCGCTCTTCCCCTGAGGAGGCCTGGCCTATGGCCCAAATCCATGACAAGAACCTTTTTAACACCTTAAGTAGCTTGATTTGACTAGAATTCATGAGTATCATGCACGGGTTAACTTATATATATATACATATATATACATATATATATATATTTACAATCGCTCTCCTGTATATTCCTGCATCATTATTATTGTCTGTCTCTATATTTAGCTGTACTCCGTTGCTCTGCTGCACTCTGGGGGCCGTGACCTGCGTAGTGACGCCGCATAAGCCCAAACCCTCTTGCGGAGGTCCCTGGAGAAGACCAGTCGCTACGTTAGACTCCGCGCCTCGAGAGTAGTGATAACAACTGGCAGAACGCTGGGTCAAGAACTCTAGTGACCGTGACGGGCACAAACAAAAACGAAACAATCTATCATTTTACATGTGCAGACCATGTCCACTGTATGAACAGGTAGCTTGGCCACAGATGCAATGGGCGGCTGGGCTCTGTTTTACAAGCCCTGCAGAGGCCTCCATCCAAATCCGGAACTACATTGTCATTTTAGTGCACTTTTTTGCTGTTTATGCACCTATGCCAGCACTGTAGTAATTCATTGATGAGAGACATTAAATACCAAATTTAGCCCAGGTAACTGCAGTAGGAAATTAAGTTCAGGAACAGAGCAATCAGGTGGAAGGTCTGTGACAGTACAATTATCACTGTCTGACTGGCAAAATATGCTGAGTGCATCAACAACAACATGGTTACATTATACTTAGGTTTATAACACCCTTCCAGGAGATGCTGATGGGAATTAGGAAGAGGTAGGTGTCACCTGATGGCGTCATTCTAGTAGGCGGGGCTAGGAGTACAATTGTGAGCGTCGCTTCATGGGTCATTGTTGTAGGTGGGGCATTAGTGATCATTGTTGTAGGTGGGGCTGGCAGACACAATTTGCATTGTCACAACAATTGCCTGCTCTCCCTGGAGGTCTCATCCTCATTCAGGAGTTTCCCGGATGTTATGGGAGAGTGAACAACTATGGGTTAAACAGAGTCGCTGAGGGGAAGTATTTAGAGAACGAACTGATCGCTGCACATTAATTTAATAATTGACCTTTTTCTTAAATCTATATTTTCTTAATAAAACCTTTTATTTGTCCAGATACAACCTTCGTAGGCTGCTGTCCTGGTTATACACTGTGGGCCTGAGTCATTAAGGAAGGTAAGGCAGGAAAAGGAGTCAATGGTCTCCAGGACAAACCATGTTACAATACAAGAGGAGCTTATTAGTTTATTATTTTGCACATAAGTTAAATACTGGCTGTATTCTCTTGTAGCACACAAACACTCAATAGCTTTATTTTTAAACTGAAATATATAATTGCTCTAGGACATGTCCTTCCCCAACTATAAAACTGTCCCACATTTTACATTTACCTCCACCTCCAATGCAACATGGTTTTGCCTAGGTGCAAAGTTACTCCTTTTTTTATGCTTTGCTCTCCTTAATGACTCAGGCCCTCCGTGCATCTACTTGTCCAGACATGTACCATCTTCCCTTACCCAGGGAGCTCTGAGCTTGGCATTATGCTGCATGTATGTACATGTGCTCCCTCAGTGTACCTGTCCCTGCACCTCTATCATACTCTTCTATTCCGGAATGTCCGGAGAGACTCTTGAATTTGGGGGTATCCCGAACTGCTGAGGGAGCAGACCTCCCTCTCATACCCTCACCCACATTAAATAGCGGGGGACGGGGCCACAATGCTGCACTTGTCATCTGATCATGTAACTGTTAGACACCAGTATGTTTTACCGATCTTTCCCCGTAGATTCTGGAGGGGAGATCAAGTGACGAATGCAGGGAGGGGAAGGTGTTAGACCCGCCCCCCACAGCAAGTCGCTGTGATCACGTCACATCACTACCAAACTTATACGATTCTCTGGGAATCATGTGATTGAGGCCCCTTGGGGAGAGAGGCCAGCTCTGCCGGGGAACTGGGAAATGTTTACAGCTCTATGTAACATTTGCATATGAAGAAGTTATTTTTATTTAATCTACCGTATTTTCAAATGCAGTAGGACAGCAAAGCTGGAGACATACACTGTAATTAAGACTTCCGTTATATAATGTCATGAAGTTTCCATTAACTATTATAATAAAATAAATAACAAATAAAAGATAATTTAATTAAACCATTGTACTACTAGATGTTTGTATAAAACACCCAGCAGGATTATGATCCTTCGTTCAAGTTGTTTACTGATGAATGATATAGTTACCAGGCTTAATCTATTTAATATACGTATAATCACTGAAGTAGATTGAGATATATATACACCGTCTCTCAGTAGCTCAGTCCTCACCCCCAGCTCATGTTTTCAGGATTTCATTAATCATACACAGGTGATTTAGGCTTCCTGACTGGTCAGTAATTATCCCACCTGTTTCTACAGACAGAAATCCTGAAAACATGACCTGTTGGGCTGTGTGAGGACTTAAACTCCGAGTGTAGCTGAGCAACCTATAGACAGCTGCAGGATGAAGGGAGTTTCCATTCTACAGACATGTGAGGACATGTACCTCTGTGTACAGTACATAGGCTCAGTCTGAGTGACCATGTCTCACTACACGCTAGGACCTAGCTGGAGGACACTGGACCATGATCCTGCCACACGTAAGTCCCATCTCTGTCTGTCTAATAATAATGTAATAGTGTGGCTATGGCTCCTTACGTACTGCCTATAACTGTGATTTGTGAAATGTCTCAAGTAAATAGACAACAGTTCTATTCAACAGTTACTTGTCTGTAAATAAGTTCAGTGTTGAAAAGTGCTGCTTTGAGGAATAAAAGGAGATGTGTTCTGTTCAGCATATATCGCTTGTGAGAGCCAATTAAGTACCTGCTATGTTTTCTCTCCAGTAAATATCCTGCACTTGTATATTTACATGAAAGTGTATATTTGCCGTCAATATCTTCATGGCTCTCTGTACTCCATTAAAACTGTACAACTGACCAAGCTGATGTAATTGTCGCCCTCCCTGCCAAAATTGTACAACAATAATGGGATATTTGCTGAATAGAACTAAAATGGGCATTTGTTTTGACTAATCCATGAAATTGAGGAGCATTAGAAGCAATCTCTGCGAGACAGCACAGTTATCAATCCTGATCAGAGTATTTTCCAAAGTTGGACATTCTGAGACTTGTAGTTACAACCTTCTGTTCATTGACGTCCAGCATACAGGACAAGAGAAGACACACTGAGCAGTTTGAGTTATGGTTATTCACTGCTCAAAGGTGCTGATCTGCATAAAACCACAATACAATCAGATTTTTAATTTAGTGTTTGATTGGTTGGTTATTGGGGTTTAAGCGCAGATTTTGCACCTCTGAGCACTTTTAGTAAATAGCCCTTATCTTGTCAGAGGTAAAGGTTTGCAGGAAAACATACTGAAATCCTGAGACTAGTCCTAGAACTCAGGGACTGATTACACAGTCTAAGAACTTGACACAAATACGGACATATTGCCATATACACACCTCCATCAATCACTTCTGCCAGGTACTCTGTGTGATACGATGAGGGGATGAATGAGGCTGGAGCGTGTTGTATATGTTATTACTAATACTGGCCAGTGATATGTGAACACTACAATCCCCATCATCTCATGCGTAGCAGGGCATGACAAATATTTAAGAATCTAGGAGCCAGACTAAAAATGTGAAAACATTTTATATGCTATCTGCTTATAGCAAACCATACACATAGCCCCCCCCCACCCTCTTACACACATTACACCCCCTCCAATCCACATCATAACCCTTCTCCCCTTCATCTCACTTCTCTATCCACCAACTCCATTCTCTATGTCCACTCTAACACCTCAATTCACCCTATCACCCCTGCTCTATCCTATTGTCCCTCATCATCCTCCTGGTCTCATAACATCGACATGTTCCCTTCCACTATCCCCTTCCTGCCCCATCTTTGTCACCCTTCCCGCCCCATCATCATCACCCTGCTGGCACCATCATCCTCCTGGTCTCATAACATCGACATGTTCCCTTCCACTATCCCCTTCCTGCCCCATCTTTGTCACCCTTCCCGCCCCATCATCATCACCCTGCTGGCACCATCATCCTCCTGGTCTCATAACATCGACATGTTCCCTTCCACTATCCCCTTCCTGCCCCATCATCGTCACCCTTCCCGCCCAATCATCGTCACCCTGCTGGCACCATCATCCTCCTGGTCTCATAACATCGACATGTTCCCTTCCTCTATCCCCTTCCCGCCCCATCATTGTCATCCTGCTGGCACCATCATCATCACCCTGCTGGCACCATCATCCTCCTGGTCTCATAACATTGACAGATCCCTTCCACTATCCCCTTCCTGCCCCATCATCCTCCTGGTCTCATAACATTGACAGATCCCTACCACTATCCCCTTCCCGCCCCATCATCATCCCCCTGCTGGCACAATCATCCTCCTGGTCTCATAACATTGACAGATCCCTTCCACTACCCCCTTCCTGCCCCACCATCATCATCATCCTGCTCGCCCCATCATCCTCCTGGTCTCATAACATTGACATGTTCCCTTCCACTACCCCCTTCCTGCCCCATCATCCTCCTTGTCTCATAACATTGACATGTTTCCTTCCTCCATCACCTCCAATCTTCTATGATTACCTGAGAATCAATTAATTAATTCTTCATTCCGCATTATTATTACATAGTGCCAACATCTGGGTATTTTGACATCGGATCAGGGTGAGTGGCCATATCACAATGTGGCATGAACTGCACTTTTGAAGAGCTAATCTGCCCCGTACTCTCCTCCACTGCAGTCTGCCCCACACACAGCTGCCATGGAGAGCAGCAGTAAACAGAAGATATCCCCCTAATTTCCCACCTGCAGGACAAAGCTGTCCCGATCAGAATGGAGGGACTGAGCCCTCAAATCAGGACGATCCCACCTAAATTGGGACTTTTGGGAGGGGTGTTATGTACCCTCAGTAACTTATCAACCCCCTCCATTATGAATCCTTTATCAACCCCTACCACTGCCTTGCTCCTCCGCAAGTACCCATCATATGTGATTTCCCACCTGAGCACTGGAAGGCTGCAGTAGGTGCAGTTCTCGTGTGGCCCAGAGGTGAGAACTGTGCCGCTCAGCAGTGGCCCCAGGTCTGCTGATGCCTGGGTCCGTCCATGCACTGTGCCCATACATCTGCGTGATAATGTGCTACCTCTCCTCTGAGCACGAGGCTGAAGTTGGCTTCTTATTCATGCTCCAGCTTCTTATTCAGAAAAGGTTATTTTTAAAGGATTAAATCAATTTGGATCACTGAGTTCACATCAAATTAACACTAATGGGGGTCCCTTGTACAAAATGCATTAGTATTTTGCCTAACTCAACAAGGTTATGGGCAAGAAATCAGTGGGCAAAGTTACCATATTTTATAATTTTGAATAAGTAGCTGCAGATTTTCAAAGGATAAATGCCGTTGGGCCACCAATTTGACAGATGTTTTAACTGACCACCCTGGGTTGATTCCCACTGTCAAATTGCTGACCCAACGGCATTTAACACTTAAAAAACTGCAGCTACTTATTCAAAATGATAAAATATGGTAACTTTGCCCTGATTTCATGCCTTCCATAGCTAACTTCAGCCTCGTCCTCTGAGCAGGAGATGTGCACCAAGGTGTAATGTCCAGCTGGTGCCAGGGACTTGTTATGTCCTGATGATTATCATATATAAAAAATCATCATCATTTATTTATATAGCGCCACTAATTCCGCAGCGCTGTACAGAGAACTCTCTCACATCAGTCCCTATCCCCTAACACGCACGCACGCACAAATGATTAGAAATAAGATAGAAGTGGAAATAGCATTTAACACCAACTTTAAAGCCCACAGAACAAGAACAGATTACTATGAACCGTTATATGACAGCAAAATACTACTTTACACCCTTATAATATCGCTATACACCCCTATAATGCCACTATACACCCCTATAATGCCGCTATACACCCTTATAATGCCACTATACACCCTTATAATACATACACCTTTATAATATCATCATCATCATTTATTTATATAGCGCCAGCAAATTTCGTAGCGCTTTACAATTGGGAACAAACACTGATAAGACAATACTGGGTAATACATACAGACAGAGAGGTAAGAGAACCCTGCTCGCAAGCTTACAATCTATAGGACAAATACCACATACACCCTTATAATACCTCTATACACCCTTATAATGCCGCTATACAATAGGGTTGAGCGGGCTCGGATTCCTGAAATCCGAACAGTGCCGATCCGAGCCCGGACGCAAAACTCAGAACGAGGCAAAATGTTACCATCCCGCCGTCGGATCTTGCGAGATCCGGATTAATATTATTCCCCGCTGCCCGCCGCCATCTTCACTCGGGCATTGGAGCTTGGATTGAAAACAGCTTTCAGACTTTTGCCTTGAAAAAGCCAAGAAGCGTTGGCGTTTTGTTTCACCTATCCTCATTGCCTCTTATTGCAATCAAGAATAGCTCCCCAGTTTTTACTAGGTTGGGTATTTCACATAACCCCAGCGATTCTTGTTACTCAGCTCGGGGGTGTTCACTGATCCTGCAGTATAAGTCCAGTGGTACTGTCCTGTGTCGCATATATTTTTTAAAGCCTTTGCCGGGTGTGTGTGGTTTAGGGGTACGCTCTCTTGTGCTGCATATAATGGAGTACAAAAATTTGGAGGATAAAGTAGGGAAAAGATCAAGAACCACTTCCTCCTAATGCTGAAGCTGCTGCCACTAGTCATGACTTAGACGATGAAATGGCATCAACGTCGTCTGCCAAGGCCGATGCCCAATGTGATAGTAGAGGGCATGTAAAATCCAATAAGCCAAAGTTCACTAAAATGATCAAAAAAAAGAAATTAAAATCATCTGAGGAGAAACGTAAACTTGCCAATATGCCATTTACGACACGGAGTGGCAAGGAACGGATTAGGCCCTGGCCCGTGTTCATGACTAGTGGTTCAGCTTCACACAACGATCTAAGCCCTCCTCCTCCCCCCCCCCCCCTCTAAAAAATTTAAGAGAGTTAAGCGGTCATCAAAAACACAGCAAACAACTCTGCCTTCTAAAGACATGGCATCACCAATCCCCAAGGAGAGTCAAAGGGTGTTGGTGGTTGCGAAGCCTGACCTTCCCATCACTGTACGGGAAGAGGTGGCTCCTTCCACCATTTGCAGCACGCCCTCTGCATATGCTGGAAGGATCACCCACAGTCCAGTTACAGATTTGGATAATGAAGGTGTCAATGTTGTACACCAGGAGGAGGATATTGATGTAGCTGGCGCTGAGGAGGAACTTGACGAGGAGGATGCTGATGTGGTTTTCTTAAATGAGGCACCAGGGGAGGAAACCGTTGTTGTCCATGGGATGAAAAAGCCCATCGTCATGCCTGGCCATAAGACCAATAAATCCACCTCTTCGGTCTGGAATTATTTCTATCCCAATCCGGACAACAAATGTATTGTCATATGTACCTTATGTAGAGCTGCAATAACCAGGGGTAAGGATCTTGGCCACCTAGGGACATCCTCCCTTATACGTCACCTGAATAACCTTCATAATTCAGTGTTTAGTTCAGGAACTGTGGCTAGGACCGTCAGCAGTCCAGGGACACCTAAATCCCTTGGTCCTGTTGTATCCACACCAGCAACACCCTCCTCGTCAATTTCCTCCTCGATCTGGAACGGAGATAGTCCTGCAGGCCATGTCACCGGCATGACTGAGTCCTCTTCAATCCGGGATTCTTCCGGAGGATCCTGCAGCGCTACGCCTACTACTGC
This sequence comes from Mixophyes fleayi, assembly GCF_038048845.1. NCBI lineage: Eukaryota > Metazoa > Chordata > Amphibia > Anura > Limnodynastidae > Mixophyes > Mixophyes fleayi. The sequence goes on along the minus strand of NC_134403.1, from coordinate 1,316,387 downwards.
CGCTGCTGGGAGTCGGTCATCTTCCCAGAGGGGAAGTCGTAAGACCGCTACGTCTTTCACTAAGCAATTGACCGTACAACAGTCGTTTGCCATGAGCACGAAGTACGACAGCAGTCATCCTATCGCAAAGCGGATAACTGCGGCCTTGACAGCTATGTTGGTGTTAGACGTGCGTCCGGTGTCCGCTATCAGTGGAGTGGGATTTAGACGGTTGATGGAGGTATGGTGTCCCGGTACCAAATCCCGTCTAGATTCCACTTCACTAGGCAGGCGATACCCGTGATGTACAGAGAAGTACGAAAAAGTGTCCTCAGTGCTCTGAAAAATGCGGTTGTACCCACTGTCCACTTAACCACGGACATGTGGACAAGTGGTTCAGGGCAAACTAAGGACTATATGACTGTGACAGCCCACTGGGTAAATGCATCGCCTTCCGCAGCATCAGTAGCAGCATCTCCGAAACGCCTGCTCGTTCCAAGGCAGGCAACATTGTGTATCACCAGTTTCAGTAAGAGGCACAACGCCGACAACCTCTTAGAGAAACTGAGGGAAATCATCTCCCAGTGGCTTACCCCACTTTCCTGGGGATTTGTGGTGTCTGACAACGCCAGTAACATTGTGCGGGCATTACATATGGGCAATTTCCAGCACGTGCCATGTTTTGTCCACACAATAAATTTGGTGGTGCAGCATTATCTTAAAAGTGACAGGGGTGTGCAGGATAAGCTTGCGGTGGCCCTCAAAATTGCGAGACACTTTCGCCATTCTGCCACTGCCTACCGAAGACCGGAGCACCATCAAAAAAGCCTGAACCTGCCCTGCCATCACCTCAAACAAGAGGTTGTGATGCGCTGTAACTCCACCCTCTATATGCTGCAGAGGATGGAGGAGCAGCAAAAGGCCATTCAAGCCTACACAGCCACCTACGACATAGGCAAAGGAGTGGGGATGCGCCAGAGTCAAGCGTACTGGAGACTGATTTCCGTGTTGTGCAAGGTTCTCCAGCCGTTTTAACTTCCTACACGAGAAGTCAGTTCCGACACTGCCAGCTTGAGTCAGGTGATTTCCCTGATCAGGCTGTTGCAGAAGCAGCTGGATAAAGTGAGGGAGGAGCTGGTAAACCATTGCGATTCCACAAAGCATGTAGTTCTTGTGGATGAAGCCCTTTGTACGCTTTGCCAGGATCCGAGGGTGGTCACTCTTTTAAAGTCAGAGGAATACATTCTGGCCACCGTGCTCGATCCTCGGTTTAAAGCGTATGTTGTGTCTCTGTTTCCGGCGGACACAAGTCTACAGCGGTGCAAAGACCTGCTGGTCAGGAGATTGTCATCTGAAGAGGACCGTGACATGGCAACAGCTCCTCCTTCATTTTCTTCCACACCTGTGGCTGCGAGGAAACAGCTAAGATTTCCTAAACGACCCGCTGGCGGGGATGCAGAGAACATCTGGTCCGGACTGAAGGACCTGCCAACGATTGCTGACATGTCTACTGTCACTGCATTGGATTCTGTCACCATTGAAAAAATGGTGGAGGATTACTTTGCTGACACCATCCAAGTAGACATGTCAGACAGTCCTTACTTGTACTGGCAGGAAAAAAAGGCAGGTTGGAAGCCCCAGTACAAACTGGCTCTATTTTACCTGAGTTGTCCCCCCTCCAGTGTGTACTCGGAAAGAGTTTTTAGTGCCGCGGGGAACCTGGTCAGTGAGCGGCAAAGGAGGTTGCTTCCGCAAAATGTTGAGAAGATGATGTTCATCAAAATGAATTCTCAATTCTTCAATCAAGACCAGCAATGGCCTCCAGAGACTAGAGGGACCTGTGATTGTGGAGTCCAGCGGGGACGAATTAATAATGTGTGAGGATAAGGAAGTACACACTGAAGGGGGCGAGGAATCAGAGGATGAGGACGACATCTTGTCTCAGTAGAGCCAGTTTACTTTGTACAGGGAGAGATGAATAGCTTTTTTTGTGTGGGGGTCCAAACAAACCAATCATTTCAGCCACAGTAGTTTGGTAGGCCCTGTCGCTGAAATGATTGGCTTGCTAAAGTGTGCATGTCCTTTTTCCGCAACATAAGGGTGGGTGGGAGGGCCCAAGGACAATTCCATCTTGCACCTCGTTTTTTGGCATTATGTGCTCTTTGGGGCCTAGCTTTTCAAACTGCCATCCTGTCTGCCACTGCAGTGCCACTCCTAGATGGGCCACATGTTTGTGCCGCCCACTTGTGTCGCTTTTAGTCATCCAACTACCTCGGTGCAACCTTTTGGCCTAAAAACAATGGTGTGAGGTGTTCAGAATAGACTGGAAATGAGTGGAAATGAATGTTATTGAGGTTAATAATAGCGCAGGAGTGAAAAAAAAAAAAAAAAAAAAATCTGGATTTTAGCAGTTTTTATGCTTTTTTAAAGAAAAAAATCAAAACCCAAAACCTTGAGGGGGTGTTTTGGCAAAACCCATTAGAACCCAAAACCTGAAGTTAATCAGAACCCAAAACACGAAAAGTGGCCGGTGCACATCCCTACTATACACCCTTATAATGACACTATACACCCCTATAATACCGCTATACACCCCTATAATACCACTATACACCCTTATAATGACGCTATACACCCCTATAATACCGCTATACACCCCTATAATACCACATACACCCTTATACCACATACACCATTATAATACCACATACACCCTTATACCACATACACCATTATAATACCACATACCTCCCTACTCGACACCTCCGTTCTGCACAAGATCTACGTCTCTCCTCCACTCTCATCACATCCTCCCATTCTCGGTTACAGGATTTTTTCCGGGCTGCACCTACTTTGTGGAATTCTCTCCCACGCACAGTAAGACTTTCCTATAGTCTTCAAACCTTCAAGTGTTCACTGAAAACCCACCTCTTCAGACAAGGTTATGATATTCCTCAACCATCATCTTAATTTCCCTAGATTACCCTATTGCCACCCTCTACACAGCTAACGCAAGACAACAACCCTCTGACCAACATTGCAACACACACAGCCCACTCAATACTTTTACCTTGCAGTCTGGCTGGTCCATTGTGCAATATGATGTAGCACATGCCCTTGTGTTTCTAACTCCCATTGTCCTATAGATTGTAATCTTGTGAGCAGGGTTCTCTTACCTCTCTGTCTGTATGTATTACCCAGTATTGTCTTATTAATGTTTGTTCCCAATTGTAAAGCGCTACGGAATTTGCTGGCGCTATATAAATAAATGTTGATGATGATGTTGTACACCCTTATATTACCACATACACCTCTATACACCCTTATATTACCTCTATACACCCTTATAATACCTCTATACACCCTTATAATACCTCTATACACCCTTATAATACCCCTATACACCCTTATAATACCCCTATACACCCTTATAATACCCTTATACACTCTTATAATACCACATACACCCTTATAATACCGCTATACACCCTTATAATACCACATACACCCTTATAATACCGATATACACCCTTATAATACCGATATACACCCTTATAATACCCCTATACACCCTTATAATACCACTATACACCCTTATAATACTGCTATACACCCTTATAATGCCACATACACCCTTATAATACCTCTATACACCCTTATAATGCCACATACCTGTATAATACCTCTATACACCCTTATAATGCCACATACACCTGTATAATACCTCTATACACCCTTATAATACCCCTATACACCCTTATAATACCGCTATACACCCTTATAATGCCACATACACCTGTATAATACCTCTATACACCCTTATAATACCCCTCTACACCCTTATAATACCCCTATACACCCTTATAATACCCCTATACACCCTTATAATACCCCTATACACCCTTATAATACCGATATACACCCTTATAATACCACTATACACCCTTATAATGCCACATACACCTGTATAATACCTCTATACACCCTTATAATTCCCCTATACACCCTTATAATACCCCTATACACCCTTATAATACCTCTATACACCCTTATAATGCCACATACACCTGTATAATACCTCTATACACCCTTATAATACCCGTATACACCCTTATAATACCACATACACCCTTATAATACCGCTATACACCCTTATAATACCGCTATACACCCTTATAATGCCACATACACCCTTATAATGCCACATACACCCTTATAATACCTCTATACACCCTTATAATGCCACATACACCTGTATAATACCTCTATACACCCTTATAATACCCCTATACACCCTTATAATACCACATACACCCTTATAATACCGCTATACACCCTTATAATACCGCTATACACCCTTATAATGCCACATACACCCTTATAATGCCACATACACCCTTATAATGCCACATACACCCTTATAATACCGCTATACACCCTTATATTACCACATACACCTGTTTAATACCTCTATACACCCTTATAATACCGCTATACACCCTTATATTACCACATACACCTCTATAATACCACTATACACCCTTATAATACTGCTATACACGCTTATAATGCCACATACACCCTTATAATACCTCTATACACCCTTATAATGCCACATACACCTGTATAATACCTCTATACACCCTTATAATACCCCTATACACCCTTATAATACCCCTATACACCCTTATAATACCCCTATACACCCTTATAATACCCCTATACACCCTTATAATACCACATACACCCTTATAATACTGCTATACACCCTTATAATACTGCTATACACCCTTATAATACCGATATACACCCTTATAATACCACATACACCCTTAAAATACTGCTATACACCCTTATAATACTGCTATACACCCTTATAATACCCCTATACACCCTTATAATACCACATACACCCTTATAATACCGCTATACACCCTTATAATACCGCTATACACCCTTATAATACTGCTATACACCCTTATAATACGGCTATACACCCTTATAATGCCACATACACCTGTATAATACCTCTATACACCCTTATAATACCCCTATACACCCTTATAATACCACATACACCCTTATAATACTGCTATACACCCTTATAATGCCACATACACCCTTATAATACCTCTATACACCTGTATAATACCCCTATACACCCTTATAATACGGCTATACACCCTTATAATACCACTATACACCCTTATAATACCCCTATACACCCTTATATCACCACATACACCTCTATAATACCACATAGAGCTCTAACAGATAGAACTACAAGTCCCAGCAACCTCACCTCTGCATCACGTGACTACACGTGACACGAAGGGCGGGGCTTTCCCTCGCGCTAGTACACGTCATCCTCCCGGACACGCCCCCTCTTTTGATCCCGCTGCTGTTACCGCCCACCTACCTCACAGCGACGACTTCGACCTCAGAGCAAGACCAGTGACGTCACACGTGGCCGGCCGGATATCCGGCGCTGGCTGACTGGACGGAGATGTGATTCTCTCTCGGCATGTCCCGGAGAGCGGCCGCCCAGGTACCGGCCCTGATCTGTGACACCCCCATAATACCCTCTGCCACCCTATACCCCCCTATTATACCCTCTGACACCCCATAATACCCTGTGACACCCTATACCCCCCTATTATACCCTCTGACACCCCATAATACCCTGTGACACCCTATACCCCCCTATTATACCCTCTGACACCCTATACCCCCCTATTATACCCTCTGACACCCCATAATACCCTGTGACACCCTATACCCCCCTATTATACCCTCTGACACCCCATAATACCCTGTGACACCCTATACCCCCCTATTATACCCTCTGACACCCCATAATACCCTGACACCCTATACCCCCCTATTATACCCTCTGACACCCTATACCCCCCTATTATACCCTGTGACACCCCATAATACCCTGTGACACCCTATACCCCCCTATTATACCCTCTGACACCCCATAATACCCTCTGACACCCTATACCCCCCTATTATACCCTCTGACACCCTATACCCCCCTATTATACCCTGTGACACCCTATACACCCCTATTATACCCTGTGACACCCCATAATACCCTGTGACACCCCATAATACCCTGTGACACCCTATACCCCCCTATTATACCCTGTGACACCCTATACACCCCTATTATACCCTGTGACACCCTATATCCCCCTATTATACCCTGTGACACCCCATAATACCCTGTGACACCCCATAATACCCTGTGACACCCTATACCCCCCTATTATACCCTGTGACACCCCATAATACCCTGTGACACCCCATAATACCCTGTGACACCCTATACCCCCCTATTATACCCTCTGACACCCCATAATACCCTGTGACACCCTATACCCCCCTATTATACCCTCTGACACCCTATACCCCCCTATTATACCCTCTGACACCCCATAATACCCTGTGACACCCTATACCCCCCCATAATACCCTCTGACACCCTATACCCCCCTATTATACCCTGTGACACCCTATACCCCCCTATTATACCCTGTGACACCCTATACCCCCCCTATTATACCCTGTGACACCCCATTATACCCTGTGACACCCTATACCCCCCTATTATACCCTGTGACACCCTATACCCCCCTATTATACCCTGTGACACCCTATACCCCCCTATTATACCCTCTGACACCCTATACCCCCCTATTATACCCTGACACCCCATTATACCCTGTGACACCCTATACCCCCCTATTATACCCTGTGACACCCTATACCCCCCTATTATACCCTCTGACACCCTATACCCCCCTATTATACCCTCTGACACCCCATAATACCCTGTGACACCCTATACCCCCCTATTATACCCTGTGACACCCCCCTACTATACCCTGTGACACCCCATAATACCCTCTGACACCCTATACCCCCCCATAATACCCTCTGACACCCTATACCCCCCTATTATACCCTGTGACACCCTATACCCCCCTATTATACCCTGTGACACCCTATACCCCCCTATTATACCCTGTGACACCCTATACCCCCCTATTATACCCTGTGACACCCTATACCCCCCTATTATACCCTGTGACACCCTATACCCCCCTATTATACCCTCTGACACCCCATAATACCCTGTGACACCCTATACCCCCCTATTATACCCTGTGACACCCTATAATACCCTGTGACACCCTATACCTCCCTATTATACCCTGTGACACCCCATTATACCCTGTGACACCCTATACCCCCCTATTATACCCTGTGACACCCTATACCCCCCTATTATACCCTGTGACACCCTATACCCCCCCTATTATACCCTGTGACACCCTATACCCCCCTATTATACCCTGTGACACCCCATAATACCCTGTGACACCCTATACCCCCCTATTATACCCTGTGACACCCCATAATATCCTGTGACACCCTATACCCCCCTATTATACCCTCTGACACCCCATAATACCCTCTGACTCCCTATACCCCCCTATTATACCCTGTGACACCCTATACCCCCCTATTATACCCTGTGACACCCTATACCCCCCTATTATACCCTCTGACACCCCATAATACCCTCTGACACCCTATACCCCCCTATTATACCCTGTGACACCCTATACCCCCCTATTATACCCTCTGACACCCCATAATACCCTCTGACTCCCTATACCCCCCTTTTTATACACTGTGACACCCTATACCCCCCTATCATACCCTGTGACACCCTATACCCCCCTCTTATACCCTGTGACACCCCCATAATACCCTCTGACACCCTATACCCCCCCTATTATACCATGTACCATTGTGTATCCCCCTATGACTCCCCCATTATACCCCATGACACCCTATACCCCCCTATTATACCCTCTGACACCCTATACCCCCCTATTATACCCTGTGACACCCTATACCCCCCTATTATACCCTCTGACACCCCATAATACCCTGTGACACCCTATACCCCCCTATTATACCCTGTGACACCCTATACACCCCTATTATACCCTCTGACACCCCATAATACCCTCTGACTCCCTATACCCCCCTATTATACCCTGTGACACCCTATACCCCCCTCTTATACCCTGTGACACCCCCATAATACCCTCTGACACCCTATACCCCCCCTATTATACCATGTACCATTGTGTATCCCCCTGTGACTCCCCCATTATACCCTATACCCCCCTATTATACCCTGTGACACCCTATACCCCCCTATTATACCCTGTGACACCCTATACCCCCCTATTATACCCTCTGACACACCATAATACCCTCTGACACCATATACCCCCCTATTATACCCTGTACCATTGTGTATCCCCCTGTGACTCCCCCATTATACCCCATGACACCCTATACCCCCCTATTATACCCTCTGACACCCTATACCCCCCTATTATACCCTCTGACACCCCATAATACCCTGTGACTCCCTATACCCCCCTATTATACCCTGTGACACCCTATACCCCCCTATTATACCCTGTGACACCCCATAATACCCCATAATACCCTGACACCCTATACCCCCTATTATACCCTGTACCATTGTGTATCTCCCTGTGACTCCCCCATTATACCCCATGACACCCTATACCCCCCTATTATACCCTCTGACACCCTATACCCCCCTATTATACCCTCTGACACCCTATACCCCCCTATTATACCCTCTGACACCCCATAATACCCTCTGACACCCTATACCCCCCCTATTATACCCTGTGACACCCTATACCCCCCTATTATACCCTGTACTGGCATGTATCTCCCTGTGCCTCCCTAATTACACCCACTGTGTGGGGAACTGGCGGCGCGCGTAGGGTCTTGGTGGGGGAGACTGGCGGCGCGCGTAGGGTTTTTGTATAGTTTCTTATAGGGGACCATGATGGGCACTGGGTATAGGTTTCTATAGGGGAATTTGGTAACATCTGAATGCTGTGTATAGGCTCCCCATTAAGATTATGGTGACATCTCTTGACAAGTGCTGTAATATATTTTGGTGACATCTGAAATATGTTTTGTATATGTATCCTATGTGCCTTCATGTATTTCAGTGTTACAGTATTATGTATTTCCTATACAGAAAATGTGTTTCTAGCATTTAGAGTGTGAGCTCTTTGTGCACAAGATATTTGTTTTTTATTTGATGGCGCCCTTTGCATTGATCTTTTATTAAACCATATTATCCTCTATTTGCCCTGAGTTGCCCATGTAGCGACTACTTACTGACCTTTGTATTTTACAGGGAAATGGTGATCCGGTACAGGAGAAAGATCCGATGAGTCAGAGGCGGCTGATAGAGGATGTGGCTGGGGGGAGCCGAGACACGGACGCCATTAAGCTGTGTCATGTGATGGTAGGTTTCTTATCAACCATCTTTATTGGCAAACAAAATTCCATCATGTGGACAGTTTTACACCTCATCTGTACATAACTTGGATTCTGAGTAAGGTAACAGTCTGAGTCATTGTGCTTAAAGATTCTCCTAGAAGATGTAAATGGTGTAAGCTGCGGGGGTGACACAACCGCCAAGCTGAGAGGTGTTTCCCGCAGATTGGGGGGGTCACCTGTACTTTCTCATCCTCATGGCCGCTGTCTGATTTTTGTTTTGCATATCAAATGTGTTATTACAAATATCTCACCTCAAATATATCTGTGCATATTAATTATATCAACCCTGTGGTGCCTTTACAAACTACACTACCTTAGTTTCTCTATATTTTATTCTGTCGTCTTTAGAAATGAAGTGGTCACCTCTGAGCCCTCTGTCCCTCTTACAGTGAGGTGCAGAATTCAGTAATACAGTAAATGTAAAATCGTTTATATAAGTGATATATTTAGGATGTGCCGGATTATTGTGTTGTGACCGCTTCACTATTGGTTCTCTCCAGCACCCACAGCCGCTCTCGGACTCGGAGAATGAGGAGCCCTCTCCCAGAAGGACCATTCACAGATCGGCTTTTGTCTCAAAGAACAACACAAACTGCTTCACATGGTAATAACGCACCACCATTATTACATACTGCAGGGTATTGCCCCCTTCTAACCTCCCCAATGCTCCCTTGAATTGTTGTAAACCAGCGCTGACAACATCCCAAGTAAAGATGGGACAGGAAATGGGGGCGAGATACCAGATAAATCCTGTATTGTCGCACGTTACTTTCTGATCTGATAGAACAAGTACAACTGCTATAAACTACCGACATATACTGATGGAATCAAACATGCAAATGTTGTGATGATTCCTCTCCGGTCTCTTTATTTCTGTACCTATTGTTAAGCTTCATCAATACTGACCGCTCAAATAAAATGTATTGTCCACAACACTAGTGTATCTGAGTGGTTATATCGCCCAGGTCATCTGGATCAATGCAGCTTTTCTAAGATTGCGCTTATGTCCCCTCTTCTTTAGGAGCATTCAGTCCAAACTGGAGCGCAGTCAGAGCTGCAGCGAGACGATTAACGAGACCTTCCCTCTGAGCCGGCGGAGAGCGTCTCAGCTTCATAAAACTAAGGTGAGGATTGCTGGCAGAATCGCGGTGTAGCAGAAGTAAATGGACATAGTGATGACTACAGCAACATTGATCTAAGCAGAGGGCTGAGAGTTTTATCTTCTGTACGCTTGGGGAATACTGTGTAATAGTTTGAATGCGTTATGTGATACGTGGCAGAAGGAACGCACGCATGCATGATCGCTCGTAAAAGCAATTTGTCTTAAGGTAAAACATATAATGTTCCTTGTTATTACAGGATGTTTGCAATTTTTTTTTGCCAGGCACTTACGGGTTAATAACACAGCAAATTTGAACTAATACAAATTAACCAATCAGCAATGAGCTTGTATGTGCCTGTAGCACAGATGGATGCAAATATCTGGTTGGTTGGTATAGTTAAATGCTAATTTGGTAAATAACCCTTATTTTCTTCTGTGTTTACTAATGTATGTGTCTTTGTGGCCATTCCAGCATGTCTAATATGGTACCTTGTTTTTTCCAGACTCCCCCTAGTGGTGGTGGCAGCTCAGCCGGCTTCATTGGTGTCCTGCTATCTACAGAAAACAGTCGATCTTTCTCTGCCCCTGTTCTTACATCTGAGAAAGGTCTCCCTATTAATTCACTCAACTCCTTCACCCCACTGCATAAACCTGAGCGCTCAATCAGTCCTGAGAGCAATGACAGCATTTCCGAGGAGCTCAATCACTTCAAGCCCATTGTCTGTTCCCCTTGCACCCCGCCTAAGAGACTTCCTGATGGCAGAGTCCTGAGCCCTGTCCTCATTAAATCCACACCAAGGAACCTGCGGAGGAACCTGCAGAAGCCCACCACTTACGAGGCCAGCCCTATGATCTTAAAGAAATGGGAGCAGGTCTTCCAGGATCGTCAAATGAAGAAGACTTTATCCAAAGGCACATTGACGTTATCAGCTGAAGATGGATTGTTCGTAAAAAGTAAAGTCTCTCCCAGCAAGGAGGTGATGGGTCGCCAGACCAAGTTACGTGGCATAAATGCTATTGGGGATGTTGAACTTTTCCCCTCCTCCAGTAAGGAGGAAGCCTTGCACCTAAATTGTGATCCAAAGACACAATCCCTTCCCTGCAGTGATTGTTTTCAGGGCAAAGGTCAGCACCCTGAACCCATTGCAGCTAATGACTTTCTAGATGTGAATGCGAACGTACATGCTGGCACCAAGACCAGGTTGGGATCCCGGCTAACGTCCAGCAAAAAGACAATTTCTCAATGCAAGTGCTTGGTAGCAAAACCCATTAAACCGTCTTTGAAACGGGCACACAAAAAGAATTCACAGCCCCTGAATCTGCAAAATGGCTCTGAAAAAATCAGCCCGGCCTTTCCCCAGCGCAGAGGACAAAAGAGACGCTGTAAAACCAAACACTTAGAACAGAACGGCTCTTTCAAGCGGTTACGGGTAACGGTGAGGGGCAGCTGCAGCCAGGGCGGTTTCGAGAGGCTCTGGCGGGAGGCAGAAAAGAAGCTGCACCAAGAGGAGGAAGATAAAAAACTTGCTTTAAAACTGCAGCAAATGTTTGACAAGGAAAGCCGGATGGTGAACCGCGGCAAGGGAAGCCGGATGGTGAACCGTGGCAAGGGAAGCCGGGATGAATACCACTTGCGTTCAAAAAGCACAGCTGGTGCAAACTAGCGTTTCCTCACTTTGCCTTTTCTGGACTGAAAAATAGCCAAATCGTCTATAATCAGATATTTTTATTTTATTTTGGACACAGTTGGTATAACTGTATTACGTGGTAGAACATGCAAGACTACCGGAGAGGCTGTATCTTACTGTTCTACATGCAGGTGTATTATCTGACAGCCGCTGCTTTCTCTACTCCATCTTGTTCCTGTCTCGCTTCACAAGGGCTTCACATTACTATGCAGTGTTTGTGCATATCACCAGGCGAAACGCGTTTCTGCTATATCTCCCCCAGGTCTGTCACTTGTATGGGATTGTAGGATGTTACTTTGCTGTAATCTTCATATTGATGGTTGAAATCCCATTTTTCCTAGTTTTTGAACTGTTAAGTTAGTGGAGTATGAAGCTATTTTGTAACATTCACGGATTTGGATTCAAAGGTCCCAACATCATGAGTCTCCTGACTGACTGAGGAACAATAGGTTACATTCCGTTATCTGCACTTTTGGGCTGTCGGAGGCTTCCTACAATGCTGGTCACCTGCAGACAAGATCTGCTCAGCCTAGATACAAAATACCCCCCCCCCCCCCTTCCCCTAATCACCAGTGTCTGAAGAATGTTAACAGCAGATCTTTTATATAAAGCAACTTGTATTATCCTCTTTACCCACTGACTGTAATCAGATACCTCAGTATTTCTGCTGTGTGCCATTGGAGTCTCTAATTGAAAGTGATCAGAATATTACTCCGCATGTTGGTAGATGCGGATAGACGATGCTTACTGTCCGCTGTCGTCTTCTAGATAAGTAACATAAATTGCCTTATTTGCTTTTATTAAAAAAAAAAAGTTCAAACATTTTAATTATATCACGTATTTGTACCACCACCCCCCTCCCAGCTGTACGGGGCAGCGGACATGGAAGCTCCTGATTTACAGTCTGTGCCATGTAAATATGTCACTTGAGTAAGGTTGGTTGCACTGCACATGGCAGACCTTGGGGAACGTGGTCACAGTGATGGTACAGTAGGGGCACCTAGATACCAGTCACCAGGCGCTGGGTCTGACCTATACACCGTTTAGGAGGGGTGTCTGCACGTAATGATGAGCGACGATCTATCTAATACAACACACAACCATGTAAAGGTCTGGCCCTCTGCCTTGTTCTGCGTTATGTCCGCAGTGCTGCCGAAACATTATCTTTCATCATCTTGAAAGAGTCTTATTTACCATTATGTAACAGTTCCAGATCAAACCCGAATTACACATTAAAAATGTAACTTTTGTAGTGTTCATTGAACCTTTATTTACCAACCTTTTGTCCATACATTACCAGAAATGCTTTCCCATCTTAAATATAGAAAACTATATCTTGGCTTTCAAATCTGAGGAATTAATTTTACTATGTAAAATGATTAGAATCTAATTTATTCAATTAGACAGCAGTTAAGCTGACTTCTCATGGGATGATCCTACTGACCAGTCGCTGAATGATGTGATAATATGCAGGTGGCTGAGCTCTGCCTGTGGAGATAGCATAATTCTACAAATACCATTGTAGAAGTAATATATATATATTGCTGTATATCTACTGTATGCAAGTAGATACATACACTTTCTATTGATCACAAATCATGGAATACGTCTAATAAAGAAGTCTTGGGCGATAACGGTACAGTGACTGGCTGTAGCCTGATTAGTGACCCCCCTGTTTACAGCCGATTACTCTGAGGCGTATTTCCCATAATGTGGAATTATGTTTTTATCATTTAGCTATTGCCTTATATTGTACAGAGGGTCTGGATGATAAGAGAGGAACATGAGATGCTGTGAGAATGTGCATTTAATCCATGTAAATAAACTTATTGATGCCAACCATTTTTTTTTCTGCTACCAGAAATATTCTTTGTGAATTATGTAACAAATTTATGATTAAGATTGCTTCAAGTTGTCTCTGTAGTGTGTTTAATCTACCACATACACATGGATTATGTGTGTAAAATCACACACACAAACATACTGTGTCTGCGCGGCACTGAGACCCTTACACCAATAAACATTTCCACATTAACGCAGCAATCCCACATAGCCTGATTTTATTTTTTCTTTAAAGAGCAAGTTAAGTAGCTTTCTAAGAATGCATCTGATATTTTTTAGCTATCTTTCTACAAATCATGATCTCCTTTTTAAAAGCTTGCTGACCCACAGCAATTGCTGCCAGACACAGTCAGTCTGCTACACAGACACAAGCTCTCAGCATGTCATGTGAAGGGTGAAGGCAGAGGGGTTAGAGGAATATGTCACCGTGCAGACAGAGCTCCAAGGGGCGTTCCAAAGCCTCTCTGCTTGCAACATCATGTGCCTGTGGTTGCCATGGTAGTCCAGAATCATAAACTATTAATAGCACTCTGAAGAGAAAAACAATGGTAAATGCCAACATTCTACCTATGGCTAGGTACACACTCGGACATTATCAAACAATACGATATAGTTTGAAAATGTCTGACTGAAGTCCCGACCAGTCTGCAAATTCAAGTATACATACTCTAACCAATTATATTATTATAATCCTGGGTGTGAAAATGATGTGTGTGGCTCAACAGGCATTTAGTGAGGGACCTGATGTCAAATTATTTCCCAAACATAATGGATCTGTCCATCTTCTATGGAGTGTCTCTGTCTAATCTAAATCAGATTGTTGACCTGTAAATGTCAGTCTATCAGTTATGAGCTCATCAGCTGGAGAGAATTAAATACATTGAGTTTGGAGGGCCGCTGGAATGCGGTGAACAGTGCCCTGATATGTTCAGCATGCTGACTGGTTTGCTTGCTGAACCTATAAAGTCCCCACTTTTCTATATAGGGCCATAATCATGCGCACTTAAAAATGCATAACTTGAATCAATGTAAATGTTTACTCTATGTCCTTTTGCATAAATGCATGCAAGTGTCAGGGCCTTTAATTCAGCTTCTTGCGTTGACATGTTACTCGGTAGAGTCTGTTGAATCACTGTTTCTGTGTGTGTGGTTACACACCCTGTATAAGAAACACCATTTATGTGGTAGCGTAAGATGTCTGCATCTGGTAGTGGTGTATCTATGTCAGATAAAACCAAAGATACTTGTCTCATTAGTTCTACACAATCATATTCAGAAAAATTTTGTGTTTGCATTTTTTTTCTTCCTGTTCAAGCTGGCATGGGATTCCCCCAAACCCATGGGGGATACATATGGGTACTTCTCCCATCTTTTGAAACTTGCTTCAATAAGGCAGCAGGATTCAACATTGTGCACCACTTAAGTGTAACGTTAGAGGGAGTTAGCAGTGCTACTTAGTCTGGGTGCTGAGAAGTGTTTTGTTTGTGCTTGATTTAAAATTTCTGTTACCGCATGTGTCACCATTAGGGTTACTGGGTGCCCTAGCACAATATCTGTACTTATTCCAAACACCATGGCCGCTGCAGCCATTGCTCGTATGACTGGGTCTAATTGTACAGAGTAGTATGCAAGTGACCTTAGCTTGCGACCATGTATCTGTGTCAGTACTCCTTGTGTATGTGCACTTACTTCATAACAAAATAATGTGAAAGGCTTGTCATGATCTGGCAAAGTCAGTGCTGGCGCTGAAGTTACTTCAGCATAAAATTGGTTAAACATTTGGCTCTGCTCAGAGGAGAGTATAAATGACTTGCTATCATCCAGAACTGCTATTGCAGGAGCACAGATAATAGCTCATAAAGTCTTAAGGCTTTTTTCATTTATGTACAAACATTGAATTCCCATCAATGCATTACCATACCCATGATACAAAGAGGTATTTACAGTATATGATTATTATAGCACAGTAAATAAGGACAGTGAATGTCTGATTGACTCAAAATTATTATGAGGATAAAAAATAAAAACCTTGTATCTACCATAATTTGACATTACATTACTTTCTTTCAAACCATCTGATATAAAATTTGGTTAAAAAATGCAAAAATAAACTCAAACACTATTTCATATTCAACTATGTTAGTCTATTTCTCCTTTTCTCTTTAAAAACATCTTCTCACCTTCTTTGACATACAGAAAAACCACCTAGTTCATGCATTTGCTATGCGAATAGCCCATAAACTCTAATATCTCTTTCCAAAACAAGGTAATCATTACTCAGCAGAGTCTACGTTCTTTAAATCCTTCATTAGTTTATACTTATGTTTGTTGTGGCTGTAGGCCAAAACATATTGCAAACTTCTATCCATTGGAAGTTGGATCAATGCAATCTGGATTGCCTAAAGGGTCTTTGCAGCTGGAGATCTTCTGTGAAGAAAAAAAACTTTTGCATAGAGATTAACATTTATTTACTAGGAATTACAGTAACTATCATGCTTGTCAGTATCAGTACACCGTTATCAAGCAACCAGTAAACATTTTTGTGCAGTGAACAGCTGCTAAAAGCTTAACTGTGACTCTATGCGTTCCATGCCATGATTTCCTCAAAGGGGCAGTCCCTAATCTCACAAACAGGGAATGTCAAAGTGAGGAGACCTGGGTGTTCAAGGCCACTCCTTTCTCATCATCACCTAGTACAGCCCCTTTGAATGACACTTATATGTTTTCCGGGTTTACAAACATTCAATTTGTAATCTTGGTTCCAGGCATTCAGCAATTTGAAAGCAACACTGCTTCTCTTATAAATCAGAGTACTCTCGTTAGACACCTCACATTGTGTCTGTAAATCACTCAACATTTTCTCAACAAAATCTCCTGTGACCAGATATTCACACACATTTCCAGATTCTGTGATTTCCATGTTGAAAGTAAAAATATATATTCACAATTCTTTCTCGCAGATGACATTTTATCTCGTAACATTTCTTTATGGGCATAACAAACCCTCCTGATTTCTGAGAACATTCATCAGCACCATTTTAAAACAGATATAAACTGTTATGAGCCGCGGCGGTGCCCAGCCGCTGCGACTCTCCTACCTCCGTCCCGGCCGTCGCTATGACGACCGGGACGTCACTTCCGGGGGCTCACCGGCCGCTGCCATAGCAACAGCCAGACGCTCTTCTATTCAGCGCCGCGTCCCGGCATTACAGGGCAGCCGGGCGCGTGCGCAACAGCGGGGCAAGTCTACAGGCTGATTAATTCCATCAAGGAACAGCCTGTGGGCAATTAGAGTACTAGGCTCTCATTGGTCTGTTTCAGTATTTAAGGCAGGGAGGGCTTAGCCTTCCTGCCGGTTATAGCTTCCAGTTCCTGTGTTGCTGCCTGCTGTTGTACTCCTGTACCTTTGGTGATAAGCCTTTTGGATTGATTTCTGCCGTATATGCCTGTTTTCTGGATTTGCCTGTTTGCCTGTGCCCTTGACCTACTGGCCTGTACCACCGTTTCTGCTGATTTGCCTGTGACCTCAACCCTTGGCTTGTTTCTTGACTATTCTTCCTAGCAAGTGACCCCTGACCTCAGCCTGACCTTTGGAACTGTTGTCTGCCATTAACCTCTGCTCCTGGGTTCCCCGCAGCCGATACACGCCACACGACCCTCTGTAGTCTGCAGCCAAGTCTGTCCCCACCACTAGGGGCTCCAGCGAACACCTGACTATCAGAGTAGACTCCGGGTGGTGTTGTATTGGTTGGAGGGGTTCCTGACATAAACAGCTTGTAATATATCTGCATGTAAAAGCTCACTCCCACAATTCTCAACTTCATTAAAGAGAAAGCTATTTTTCTCAACTTTAGAAACAAAATTACTTTACTCAAATACAGAAACGATTTGTTGGACCCCAGCCAGCTTTGTTCTGACACTAGTAATAATACTGATAATGTATATTATTTACAGTCTTGTCCGTCGACTGAATCGTGCAGTGACGGACCAAAGATTTTAAAACTTCTTTTGCATCTCTTCACACTTGAAACATGTCTCTTTTAAAACAGTAAAGTCAGACAAACATGGATCTCCCTCACACACAGTAAGACAGAGCTAAAACTCACATACAGAGAAAGAAAAATTAACTTATCTTCCAGCCTACTGCTGTGTAACTACAAGTCCCAGCATTAGACTAAATACAATTCAGCTTCAATATGCTACTATCACTCAGCACTCTGGACATATTTTTTTTTCTTGAAATATTGAAGTATTCTTGAAGAACCTTTTTTTATCAATGTTACATACATTGCCAGATAACAAAATACAGAGTCCTTCTTATCTGAAATCTGTTACACAGAATAAGGGAGCGGCACATTTCACTCTTTCAGCTGTGCAGCATCAAACATACATTTTTAGTACACAACCTACTTGATTCATTATTTTAGTCATTATATCATTTAGCTTGTGATACATTTAGCCTATCCACATATTTTGCGACTTTCCAGATCTCTTAACTTTCCTTTGCCACCTCAAACTATCTCTTGGGGTTTGGTCTCAATACCCCTTTGTTCTTGTCACATTACCACTTGCAACACCCTTGTTTCTCCATTAACACATATCAATTCCTTCTTCGGCTATCCCCACTTTCTTGACAAATTACTTGCAAACCTTCTACTCCCCACACATCCTAGAAAGCTGCGCATCATTTCTATGGGGGGGTTGCTGTCATCTATCTGCTTACTGTCTATATTCCCCTATATTGAGAGTACTTTTGAGTCCCAATAGAGACTCTGTTCTAGTTTCTGTGGGTTGTCCCAATAGTGGACTGGTTCTTTGGACTCCAGACACTGGATGTCTGGTTCTTTGGACTCCAGACACTAGATGCACCTTTTGGGCTCCATCCACTGGATTTCCCTTTTGGACTCCTTACACTGGATGTCCGATTCTGTGGGCTCTGTCCGCTGGATGCTCCTTTTGCAGAATAGCCTGACAGCATCTGGGACGAAGGTCTGAAAACTCTTTCTAAACTTCTTGACAAAGTTCTGGGGATGGTGTTGGTGTATCATACATGCACTCAAAATTCACTCATCTTTCAGGAATCTAATTACCAATACAATTACAATAAACAAATTGTTAGTAACTGTATAATTCTGAGCCTTACAGATCTGTGTGCCTGATACCTTAGACAAACATGAGGAAGCTCTAAACAGAGGAGCCTGACGTGTAGAAAATTCTACTCACCCGGGTTATAGTCCTGTGTCCAGGGCGACCTCCAGTTCTGTCTGTCCTTGGCTCAGGTCAGCAGTCTCGGTGTGGACCTCCAATGCTGTCGAATCTAAATCAGATTGTTCACCTGTAAGTGTCAGTCTATCCGTTATGAGCTCTTCAGCTGGAGAGAATTAAATAGACTGCATGGTTTGACAATAAACTCTGCTTTTAGTTACAAGTCCCTATCTATATAGCAAAAATCACGAAAACTACGCCCCTAAAGGTTTTAACCACTCATTGTCAGAATCACTAGGTGGAATTGATGATACCTGCCAGCAGTTGGCGCTACTGAGTACTGAGGCGCGGAGTCTAACACGCCCTTTGTTTTCACCAGGAACCCCCGCAAGGAGGTATGGACTTTGCTGCAAGGAACGTGCAGGTTGCAGCCCTCAGTATCAGTCAGTTGGCGAGGTAACAATTGAGGCAGCGAAGACAGCCCACCAGGATGCAGGATAGAAGCGTAGTCAGCAAGCAGGGTCAATTCAGAGGAATGGATATAGCCAAATCAGAAGCAGGAGAATGGTCAGGAAGCCGGGTGAATACCAAATATCACTCTAAGCCAGAATCGGGAACCAAAGGAGAAGTCAGGAACAAGCCAGGGTCAGAATCCAATAAACAGCAACACAGGAACAAACGCTGGAGCAAGGCTGAAGACCAAATACTCTGGAAAGCAAATGGCCTCAGTGAGTTCCTTAAATAGAGGGAAGAGATCCCTGATAGGTGCCTGACATTGGCTGGAAAAACGCAACCAATCGCTGACAAGTAGTAGGGTGACGGAGCGTGGAATCTTCCGCATGCGTACTGATGGCAAACGTAAACAGCGTCATGTTGCTAAGTAACGGCTGCCATGCTCGGCATATGCATGCGAATAGAATGGCAAGCAGTGGGGCGCTGATTCAGCAAGCAGACAGGCGTCCGTAAAAGCAGAAACAAGACGGCGCCTGACAGTACTCTCCCCTTTCTTCTTTTTCAGGGTTTGTAAGGTCGCCTCTCTCTCCTTGAATTTGGCCAATAAGCAAGGGGCATGTATCTTTTGTACATTGATCCAAGATCTCTCCTCGGGGCCATAACCCTTCCAGTCAACAAGATATTGGTGGTGACCCCTGGAGATCCGGAAATCCAGAATCTGATTGACCTCATACCCCTCCCCATGATCAGTCTTTACTGGGACCGGGGATGGGGTTCTTTTGACAAATCTGTTGAGAACGAGGGGTTTTAGTAGAGCAATATGAAACACATTGTGAATCTTGAGTGATGGAGGAAGAAGGAGTTTGAATGTCACGGGATTGATAACTTAAGTGATTTGAAAAGGTCCGATATAACGGGGTGCGAGCTTCATGGTGGGAACTCGAAGTCTTAAATTCCTTGTGGATAACCACACTTTGTCCCCCACTCAAAGTCTGGGGACTGGTCTACGGCGATGATCGGCGCTAGCTTTGTAGCATTGGAAGGATTCCAATAACTTGGACTTCGCCTGAGACCATATTTGAGAAAAGTCCTGAATGAGATTCTGCACGGCCGGAAGCGCTGAACCAGGTTGAGAAAGTTCAGGAAGGAGAGGGTGAAACCCATAGGTAAGTAAAAATGGAGACTAACCAGTATATACGTGCACCTGGTTATTATGAGCAAATTCTGCCCAACACAAGAAAAGGCTCCATTCAGCCTGATTACACGAAGAGTAGGTACTAAGAAATTGTTCCAAGTCTTGGTTGACCCTCTCCGTTTGGCCATTGGTTTGAGGGTGGTACCCTGAGGAAAACTTTAGATTGAACCCCAACTCTTTGCACAATGATCTCCAGAACTTGGACACAAACTGTACTCCTCTATCAGAGATAATATCCTGGGGACAGCCGTGAAGACGGAAAATCTCCTTGATGAAAAGGTTAGCAAGGTTAGAAGCCGAAGGAAGTCCCTTGAGAGGTATAAAATGTGCCAACTTGGAAAATTTATCCACTACCACCCAGATAGTATTGAATCCTCCTGGAAGACCGCTGGGGCATTGCATAGGCCAAAAGGCATCACCAAGTATTCATAGTGGCCATCCCGAGTGTTAAAAGCGGTCTTCCATTCATCGACCTCACGAATCCTAATCAAATTATAGGCGCCCCTGAGGTCTAGTTTGGTGAATATGGTGGCACCTTTGATCCGATCAAATTACTCGGAAACCAGGGGTATGGGGTACCTGTTCTTCATGGTAATGGCATTGAGTAGTCTGTAGTCGATGCATGGTCTTAGAGAACCATCCTTCTTCTTTACAAAAAAAAATCCTGCTCCGGCAGGTGAGGAAGATTTTTAAATAAATCCTCGTTCGAGGTTTTCAGATACATACTCGGTCATGGCTCGAGTCTCAGGGAGGGAAAGAGAGTACGTTCTACCATGAGGAATCTTCTCTCCAGGAATAAGTTCAATGGAACAATCACAAGGACGGTGGGGTGGAAGAGTCTCAGCGGCAGTCTTACTGAAGACACCCACGAAGACAGCGTATTCAGATGGCAACCCAAGACTGGGTCTGAGAGCGTGACCTCTAATAGGTTGGGTATTGAGGCATTGATCAACGCAGAGTGGACCCCAGGAAGTAACCTGAGCACGTTGCCAATCAAATTGGGGTGAATGGTACCTTAACCAGGGTAGTCCTAATATTACCAGATTAACAGTCTGTGGAAGGACTAGAAACGAAATCCATTTAAAATGGAGGAGACCAACTTGCAGTCGGATTGGCCGGGTGGCCTGAGAGATAGATCCATTGGCCACTCTGTTACCATCCACCGCTGTCAGAACCAAGGGTTGCAATAATGATTCCAGGGGTAGATGAAGGTTAGCTGCTAAGGATGCAGAAATAAAGTTTCCAGCTGCCCCTGAATCCACGAAGGCCTGGAGGGAGACCGGACCCTGGGAAGCATGGATGATGATGGGCATCAAAAAGTCTGTTTTGTCTGGAGAATAGGGGGAAGATGTACTCAGCCCTAGACCGGCCTTACCGGCACCGACTAGGATCTGGCGTTTCCCGGTCTCTTGGGACACTGATAGAATGTGAGAGGTTGAGGCATAGATTGTTTTTAAACCTTTGTTCCCGCTCCTCCACAGTTAGATGAGAACGCCCGATCTGCATGGGCTCCTCAGGCAGAATTGGTGGGTTCTGAAAAGTGGGGGCCAAGCGTGAACTAGCCCGGCGAGATTGTTCTCGTTCCTGATTATGCTCCAAATACCGGATATCGACCTTGATGCATAAGGAGATCAGATTATCTAGGGTAGCTGGTAAATCCCTGGAGACCAACTCGTCCTTGATCCGATCTGTCAGCCCCTGCCAGAAGGTAGCTACAAGGGCCTCATTATTCCAGTTTAGTTCTGAGGCGAGAGTTCTGAACTGAACCGCGTAGTGACCCACGGGAAGGCTTCCCTGACGTAGCTTTAAAATGCTGGAGGCTGCAGAAGCAACTCGACCAGGTTCATCGAACACTTTTCTGAAGGTTTGTATGAAGGAAGACAAATTTTGTAACAGGGGGTCATCACGCTCCCAGAGAGGAGAGGCCCAGGCAAGCGCTTGATCCGTGAGTAACGAAATAATATATGCCACCTTGGCTCGTTCTGAAGAAAAATTTCCTGGTGATAACTCGAACTGGATAGCACATTGGTTTAGAAACGCTCTGCACTTTCTCGGATCACCACCAAATTTGTCGGGAGGTGGGATGTGAATCCCTCCAGTAGGATTAGGTGCAGCTGAAGCAGAAGAGCCGACAGCGGGGGGTGCGGGAGCAACAGATACTCCGGGAGGAGTCAGGGTTCTCTGGAGGGTATCCATGCGTGTAGCCAGTCCCTGAAGGCACTGCAGGAACTGAGTCTGGTTAACCTCTTGTTGATCAACACGGAGAGTCAGGTGCTACAGGAGGTCAATAGCAGAGAGATCACCGGTGCCTTCGGCATTTGACATGGCCAGAGTATACTGTCAGAATCACTAGGTGGAATTGATGATACCTGCCAGCAGTTGGCGCTACTGAGTACTGAGGCGTAAAGTCTAACACGCCCCTGGTTTTCACCAGGAACCCCCGCAAAGAGGTATGGACTTTGCTGCAAGGAACGTGCAGGTTGCGGCCCTCAGAGACAGGCGTCCGTTTAGAAGCAGAAACAGGACGGCGCCTGGCACTCATGCTCCTGTTACACAGATGTTAGTACATTCTCTCATTATCATACAGGAATACTCCCCAGGAAGGAGTTGGCTTATCTCCTGTCTGCTATGTCCAAGGTTATAAGCATAGCCTTGCAAATAATGAAATACTCCTACAAAACAGGTGCCTTCCCACCTCTCCGATGACCTTCCCACCTCTCCTATGACCTCCCTCATTAACCCATTCACTGCTGGCATACGTGTTACCGCTGACCGGCTTCCTTCCACGTGCTGTTACTGTTAGAGCTGGAGCGAGTTAAGGGCGATGCTGCAGAGGCACCCCGGAGACCTGCAGGCGAGAAGCACCAGCTATATGCTGGGCGATCAATCTGCTATTTGTGTTCAGAGGCTGGATGACCCAAAGCTTGACTTGTCACACAGCTGCAGCAGTTACAGGCATGTCTGATAGTGACAGAACACAGGGACAGTGACTGACGGGAAGATCCATGAGGATTCATGTGCTGGCATCAGTATTTCTGTAAAGTAGGGACTATGGAAGGGGTTAAGTCTTAACTCCAGTCCCTCCTGGGATGAATAATACCAGCATTCAGGAAATTAGTTTTAATCTATTGGGTAGGAACAGTGCGGACAGGGAGAGGACAGCGGACACGTATTGAGACCTGTCACACTGAGATCCACTATTGGCTGACAGTCGTGTATGTGCATACATACTGCAAGCTCGGAGGGTGATTGGGAGGAAAATATTAAATGGTATGACCAACCAAATTAGACAATGTTTGGCACTTCAGGCCGACTTTAGATCATCATGTAAGTATACAGACTCACACCATATGTGACCAAACAGTCGGATGCCGGTTGATTGGAGGTTCTTCCTGCAATCATCGGGCCAGTGTGTACTTA
Organism: Mixophyes fleayi; assembly: GCF_038048845.1. Taxonomy (NCBI): domain Eukaryota; kingdom Metazoa; phylum Chordata; class Amphibia; order Anura; family Limnodynastidae; genus Mixophyes; species Mixophyes fleayi. The sequence continues at coordinate 1,292,080 of NC_134403.1, read as the reverse complement.
GCCTACAGCTGCCACACTGATTTGTTATTTCATGGGGTTTCCAAGTTCTTCATAGATGTGGTTCTAGTCTAGCACTAGGTTCTGCACTACAACTGGAGTCTCCTTCACTTGCTTGGATAATGTCGGGTTTGTTTTTACGCTTTGATGCGGGTGAACAAATATAATCAATTGACAGGACAATACATGATGTAAATATACCACCATGACTGTTTAATGACTCTAAGCCAGTGGTTCCCAAACTTTTGCAGTTCGCGGCACCCTTAGAGTCTCCATAATTTTTTCAAGGCACCCCTCCAAAATAATTACCGAGCAGTCCCGTTTTATAAGTAGTCAAAAAGACGCAATAAGTATTTAGGTCAGAACAGAAATACTTATTTAGTTGTATACAAAAATAATACACATAAATCCAATCCAAAAATAATTTACAGCTAACACACTCTGTGCCCCCTGCATCCACACACACTCAGTGCCCTCTACATCCACACACACACTGTGCCCCCTGCATCCACACACTCTGTGCCCCCTGCATCGACACACTGTGCCCCCTGCATCCACACACACTGTGCCCCCTGCATCCACACACACTGTGCCCCCTGCATCAACACACTCAGTGCCCCCTACATACACACACACTGTGCCCCCACGCTCTGTCCCCTCAGCCTCTGCCTGCTCTGTCCCCTCAGCCTCTGCCTGCTCTGTCCCCTCAGCCTCTGCCCCCTCAGCCTCTGCCCGCTCTGTCCCCTCAGCCTTTGCCTGCTCTGTCCCCTCAGCCTCTGCCCCCTCAGCCTCTGCCCGCTCTGTCCCCTCAGCCTCTGCCCCCTCAGCCTCTGCCCGCTCTGTCCCCTCAGCCTCTGCCTGCTCTGTCCCCTCAGCCTCTGTCCGCTCTGTCCCCTCAGCCTCTACCCGCTCTGCTCCCTCAGCCTCTGCCCGCTCAGTCACGCCCGGCATTCAGTGAGAAGCGAGGAAGGAGGAGGATGCTGGGTCCCGGGCACCGCCGGATTGGTAAGTGTTTTTTTTTCTTTTTTTCTTCCTGTCCATGGCACCCCTGTGACAGCGCCGCGGCACCCCTGGGAGCCGCGGCACACAGTTTGGGAACCTAGGCTCTAAGCAATTAAACCGCTGTCCAAAAACACCTTCAACATTTTAGATTTAGATTAGATTTTGACACAGATATTGACTGTGAAGCAGTCTCTGGTTAGTGTGCCTGGGAATGTCGGATTAAGGGGCTGAGGGTACATAAAGAGGACATATCTCAGCTGAACACTTCACCCGCCTGTCAGGAGCCGCCGCGGGCATCGCCGCGACTCACTTCCTGTCCTGGCGGGGACATCATTTCCTGTTACTCGGGCCCGGCCGTTGTCAAGGCAACGGCCGGACGCCGAGCGTATGAAGTGCTGCGCCCCGGCAAGTGTTGAAGCCGGGCGCATGCGCTAATTATCTACCCTGCGGGCTAATTATCTAGTCTTATCTATTTGGCCTCCCAATCTGTCAATCATCACAAGGCTAAGCCCTGATTGGCCCATATCACTATATAAGGCAGGGAGGGCTTAGCCTCCCTGCCGGTTATAGCATCCAGTTTGCCTGTCAGCTAACCTGCTCCTGTATTGCGTTGGTGACAACCTGTGGACTGATTTCTTGTGTATGACCCCTGCCTGGACTTTGACTCTGCCTATTTGCCAGTGACCCTTGACCTTTCAGTCTGTACCTTGGATCTTGCTACCGTGCCTGTGACCCTGACCTTTGGCGTGTTTACCGACTATTCCTGTTCGCAAGTGACCTCTGACCCTGGCTAGTTTACTGGATTCACTGTCTGCCATTACTCCTCATTCCTGGGTTCTCCGCAGCTTGTACCCATCTCACGACCTCCCGTTAGTCTGCAGCCAAGTCTGTCCCCACCACTAGGGGCACCAGTGAACACCAGACTTTCGGAGCAGACTCCGGGTTTTGTGGTATTGGCTGCTGGAGTTCCTAACACCACCGAGGAAGCTGCAAGATAGCATTAAAACACGTTTTACTTCTCTCCAACTACTTGTCAAGGATCCATATTGTCTGCAGTTAGATTTACAAAAAGGAAACCAGGTAGACTGGACACTAACACAGGTGGGGGAGCGGGAGGACAGTCTTTCCCATCTCAGACAAGGGGGGTAGGAGAACCTTGCCAGTACAGCATCCAAATACCACCGGCTCCTCCTTCACTCCATTTCATTGTACTTTTTTTTAAAAATATATTTTATTATATTTTACTCGTTAATGGCCCTGTCAGTAACACCTGAGCTCTCTTCCTGCGGCAAGATTGTAGCAGAACGGAAGCTGATCGGCAGAGGTCAGGCTGTACAGAAGTGGAAGAAAACCTTAATAATGTATCATTGGCAGCACGGGGGCTCAGTGTTTAGCACTTCTGCCTCACAGCACTGGGGTCATGAGTTCAATTCCTGACCATGGCCTTATCTGTGAGGAGTTTGTATGTTCTCCCCATGTTTGCGTGGGTTTCCTCCGGGTGCTCCGGTTTCCTCCCACACTCCAAAAACATACTGGTAGGTTAATGCTATCAAAATTGACCCTAGTCTCTCTCTCTCTCTGTGTCTATGTTAGGGAATTTAGACTGTAAGCCCCAATGGGGCAGGGACTGATGTGAATGAGTTCTATGTACAGCGCTGGGGAATTAGTGGCGCTATATAAATAACTGATGATGATGATCATTGAAAACCTGTCAGTGTCATTAGATCTAACAACAAGGTAATACTTCCTTTTCCGGCAGCTTTTAAATGTCTGAAATATAGAGTACGCTGTCTGCACATTAAAGACCCAACTACATTGAACATAGTTTATTCTAAACAATGTTACAAAAATAAAATGAAGTTAAGGTTTTATTTGCATTGTTGGGTGTATGTTCACTGTGTCTCTAAATGAACCTCGCACAAGTCATTAGTTGGTTGGCCAACAGGGTCGAATTTTAACAATACAGTGTGTGACCCTGAACATGAGATGTTATTTGTCAGGATGGAAAGCTGAGTTGGCTGATGACCGATGTGTGTGCTCATTGGTCACCCTGGATGCGGTTGGAATGTGTGCAGCCGCTTCTCCCTGACCTCTGCGGTAGCGATGACAGATCCAACTGTTGGGGGATTGAGCTGGACCTGTGAATTGTGTATCACTCACGGCCAATCACATATCTTCATTCTGATGTTTTCTTCGTTGTGGCTCATTCACACCAGCATGTTACACACGTGCGTGAATGTAAACATAGCGGAAAGAAGGAAGTGGCTGGTACATACGTGCTCCTGATGTGCAGGGTATTTGGGCTGAATTAATTTATACTTCAGGCAGTTACATACTGGTGAATAGACATGATGCTATGTTAGTGCACTGTACAATTTACATCCATGTAAGAAAAATATATACACTACCGGTCAAAAGTTTTAGAACCCCCACCATTTTTCCAGTTTTTATTGAAACTTATGCAATTCAAGAACATAGAATAAAGGTAAAATGGTCACACGGCCAGCGGTAGACTGCTAGATCAGGGGTGTCCGACCTTTTAGCTTCCCTGGGCCACATTGGAAGACGACGAGTTGGTTTGGGCCGCACATAAGATACACTAACAATAACGATAGCTGATCATCCAAAAAACCATAGAAAACATAGTTAACATATATATATATATATGAGAAAAAAAGTGATATATATATATATATCTATATCACTTTTTTTTAAATCCCCCTATACTTACCTTTCAATCGCCCTGTTCAAAAAATCCTCTCTAGTTATTATACTATAATCACTTTTTGTATTATTTTGATGCAATATCAATAAAGTGCATTTAAGCCAGGCATTGTATATCAGGGTGCCCTGACCAGGCCTGCGGTACCTGACATATACATCACTGTGACCCCAAATTGTGACCTGTTTTGCTAATTACACCACTATGTTATAACTAAGGGATGACAACTTATAATGGGCCAAAGAGAATAATATATAATGCCCCATTAGTATTACAAGTAGAAGTATGTAGCAGGGAGATAAGGTCCATGATGCTCCTGGACCAGGTGACTTTTATTCACTGGTCAGCGTCCCTTGAAATAATAAAAAAAAATCCCCCTTAACTTACCTTTTAATCGGCTTGTTCTCCTGTCCTCTTCTCTTCTTTTCTCCAATTCTGTGCTGCTGATTGTTCTTCTCGCGCGGGTGACTCCTCTGTGCTGCGCTCCGCAATGGATGTCGCCCGACATTCACTGCGAGCACCGCACAGAGGAGGAGACAAGGGAGGGAGCCGGAGTACCAGCTGACGTGACCGCAAGGTAAGTATTTTCTTTTCCTTTTTTTTGCAGGATTTTTTTTTTCCATTAACAGTGCTGCCCCCTTGCCACAACCAAAACTCCTTCTGGGCCACATTTACAGGCGTGTACAGGCGGGCCGCGGGTTGGACAACCCTGTGCTAGAGGTTAAAAAAAATACAAAAAAAACATTTCGTTAGGAAAAACTGAAAAATAATGTAAAGTTCAGAGTTCTACTTGTGGAGGTTCATTACGCCAGGACAGTTGGTGCAAACAATTCCTACAGGTGCCTGAACGTTTGTTGATTACAAACCTCCAGTATGTATAAAAGCAGTGTTTGAACAGATGGCTATTACACCCTCTGAAGCATTGTTTGAACAATGTTGCCCTGCAGGAGGTAGTATATTGCTAGCAGAATGGTGAGAGAAAGCCTATTAACAAAGGAAGACAGACAGACCATTATAACCCTTAAAGTGTAAATCTTTCCTTTAGAGAAATTGCAAAGAAAGCAAAGGTGTCAGCGAGTACAGTTTCCTACACCATCAAAAGGAACTTGGAAACTGGAGGAAACCAGCCAAAGCCATGACCGAATCGGAAGACAAATTATTATTATTATTATTATCATCGTTTGTTAGGCGCCACAAGATTTCCGAAGCGCCGTACACAGAGCAAACAGTAGACTATACTGGGTGAAACAGTACAGAACAATAAACAAAAAATACCAATACTTCAGAAACTCCAGGCAGGCTAATATAGTAGAGGCGGAGCAGAAGAACAGGTATGGAGACAGGAGGGAAGAGGGCCCCACTCATGCAAGCTTACATCCTAAGGGAGGGTAAACAAAACAGGCACAAGGGGAGCCAGTTGAAGCATGGGGGAGAGAACAGGGGGGCCAGGAGGAGAGAGGGGAGAACATGTGGAGGAGATGAGGGGGTTAGTTGGAAGGTGGGTAGGCTTTGAGGAACAGGTGAGTTTTAAGTGCCCTTTTGAAGGAGCACAGATTGGGAGAAAGACGGATGGAGCGAGGAGGTCGTTCCAGTGAAGGAGGGCCGCACGGGAGAAGTCTTGGATTCTGGAGTGGGAGGAAGTTTCTGAGAGTCAACAGCGTCAAGCAGTGGCAGTAAGAAAGCCATTGCTAAGATGGCAAAATAAGAAAAAGAGGCTTGTCTGGGCCATGAAGCCAGTGGACTACTGAAGACTGGAAGAATGTCTGATGGACTTGTGGTCGGGTCCCCCTCACCTCCCACATGGCCAAGATGACTGTTGCAGCAGCAAAAGGGTTAATACCTGCTGTGCTGAATGGGTTAGATGTCAGCACTAAGGAATTAAAGATGTATTGATTTAGGAGGTAATATGCCATGGTGGAGGAAGCTTGTTTTTTCTAACTTTTCTAAAGAAAGTCCCTCATGCTAATGAGACCTTTTAATTTGTGAATGTCCAAAACATCCTTTAGCCTGAAGGCACAGGAGAGGGTAATTAAACTAGCTGTTAGGCTTTCTATCTCTCTAAAGCCCAGGATGTAGGTAAGATCAGTAACCTCTGTACAGCAAGTGATTTGGGAAATCACAGATTGATGTAAATTTTGTGAAGTTTAAATTGCATTTAAATCCAAGATTAGAGAATATCTTACATCCTGATGGTAAACATTGAATGTAATATCTCAGACAATGTGGGGTCAGCTAGGAACAGTGGGCTGGGCCATCCTCTGCCAATATGTGTGTCAGAAAGAGTATATGAAGAGCAGTTTTATCAAGTAAAGTATCATTCCATCTGTAACTTCTGGATCGCTAGTACCTCAGACTAGCATGTAACTGTCCTTGTAAGAACTACTTGAGCTAGTAATATATCACTGCTACAAGATCCTGCTTTGACGCCTACTTACCTGCTGTAATTCCTGTGACCAACAGATTAGACCAATCTAATCCGTTATCTGGCTGTTCTGAGGTTGGACCCAGCATCCAGTACAAACGCTCTGCTCGCTACTCTGCAGCTCTGGCCAGTGTGATAGGCCAGGGGGATCCATCCACAGCACCCTGATCTAAAGGAAGGGGTCAGGGGTACACTAGCAGCAAGAGTTACCCAGAAGGTAGCGGTTCTAGGCGCCGGTGTAGGAGCCTAGTGGTGGCAGCAGGCTACCCCTAATGCATTTAGAGGGGTGCAATTGAGATAAAGAAAGTTTGGTGGCAAGACAAGCTTAGTCGGTCCCCAGCAACATGACGGGTAGGAATAGGAGGTCCATTCTGTCACGGGACTGATGAATCAAAATTTGAAATATTTGGTTCATCACACGGTTACTTGTATGCCGTTGTGTAGGCGAAAGGGTGGTTCCTCAGTGTGAAACTGACAATCATGGAGGAAGCATGATGGTCTGGGGCTCTTTTGCTGGATCCACAGTCGGCGACTTGAACAGGGAGGCACCCTAAAACAAAGGGCTGGCACGTGTTTACAATACCCTCTGGTCAACGCCTAGTTGTTCAGGGAATCACCCTACAGTAAGATAATGACCGAAAACATACCACCTATGTTAGAACTACCTTCGAGGGGAGGAAAACACCCCATCCAGCTGGTCTGGGAGGGTGAAGGGTGAAAGTGCGACAGTGTTGGGTTATACCTGTAAAAGCTGGCTACTTTCCAGAGTTAAACATTTAGATTTAATTTTCTTAAAATGATTGTATGATTTCATTGTTTATTTGTCAGATGGTTTAATATCATTGTACACGGAGACACTAAACTGTGAATTTCAATAAAAAACTGGAAACATTGCGGATGTTCTAGATCGGTTGTATATTTTTCTCACTTTCATCTGACAATTGCTGGTTTCCTAACTCTTCGGGACATGATTCTAGGACACAGGATCCTTTCTTATGATTATGGGTCTGAATGTGGAACTGTGTGAAATACATTTTTCATTTCTGAACCAAAAAAATGCTGAAGACTTCAAGTGAAGCCAAAGAAAACAAAATGGGTATGTTGTAGAATCATGAAATGGTAAAATAACCATGTCCACAGTTATTCACTGAACACTGCCATATCTCTATGAAGGTCTGTCCCAGTCCCCTAATGTCTTTTTCTAAAGGGTATTTCCACCCAAATAGTGTATTTTATTATTTAGTGCGTGGAGGGCATCTATGTAACAGATGTACTTACTTTTCCGGCTCCTGTGTCCTATTCGCTGTGGTGAGCCTGTCATGGCGAATAGACTTAAATGGTTATTATACACACCTGCGTTTAGGCCATACCGGCTACAAGCTGCGAGAGTCTCTGTGGATAGAATTCCACAACATGGTGTAGCCAGTTCCATTTTTGTCAAAGTACAGTATATGGACAGCACAGTGGTTAGCATTGCTACCTTACTGGGGTCATGGGTTCTATTCCCACCAGTGCCCTATCTGTGTGGAGTTTGTATGTTCTCTCCATGTTTCTGTGTGTAACCTTCCACAGTGTATAAACATACTAGTAGGATAACTAAATGCTGGACTGTAAGTTCCTATGGAATGGAGACTAATAAGAATGATTACATATTGTCTGTTCAGGCTGCATAACATGGTGGCAGTATATAAATAGGTAGGTACATACATACCTGCCCACCACACCTACTAGTTTAATATCCTGTAAACCATAAACTGTTATGTTGGTGACATATCTGGCAGAGATCTGCATCTAGTAGAAAGGTCAATGGATATGGTAACCAGACACAATGGATATGGTAACTAGACACAATGGATATGGTAACCAGACACAATGGATATGGTAACTAGACACAATGGATATGGTAACTAGACACAATGGATATGGTGACTAGACACAATGGATATGGTAACCAGACACAATGGATATGGTAACTAGACACAATGGATATGGTAACCAGACACAATGGATATGGTAACTAGACACAATGGATATGGTAACTAGACACAATGGATATGGTAACTAGACACAATGGATATGGTAACCAGACACAATGGATATGGTAACTAGACACAATGGATATGGATGGTAACTAGACACAATGGATATGGTAACCAGACACAATGGATATGGTAACTAGACACAATGGATATGGTAACTAGACACAATGGATATGGTAACTAGACACAATGGATATGGTGACTAGACACAATGGATATGGTAACTAGACACAATGGATATGGTGACTAGACACAATGGATATGGTGACTAGACACAATGGATATGGTAACTAGACACAATGGATATGGTAACCAGACACAATGGATATGGTGACTAGACACAATGGATATGGTGACTAGACACAATGGATATGGTAACTAGACACAATGGATATGGATGGTAACTAGACACAATAGATATGGTAATCAGACACAATGGATATGGTAACTAGACACAATGGATATGGTGACTAGACACAATGGATATGGTGACTAGACACAATGGATATGGTGACTAGACACAATAGATATGGTAACCAGACACAATGGATATGGTGACTAGACACAATGGATATGGTAACCAGACACAATGGATATGGTAACCAGACACAATGGATATGGTGACTAGACACAATGGATATGGTAACTAGACACAATAGATATGGTAACCAGACACAATGGATATGGTAACCAGACACAATGGATATGGTGACTAGACACAATGGATATGGTGACTAGACACAATGGATATGGTAACTAGACACAATAGATATGGTAACCAGACACAATGGATATGGTGACTAGACACAATGGATATGGTGACTAGACACAATGGATATGGTGACTAGACACAATAGATATGGTAACCAGACACAATGGATATGGTAACTAGACACAATGGATATGGTGACTAGACACAATGGATATGGTAACCAGACACAATGGATATGGTAACCAGACACAATGGATATGGTAACTAGACACAATGGATATGGTAACTAGACACAATGGATATGGTAACTAGACACAATGGATATGGTGACTAGACACAATGGATATGGTGACTAGACACAATGGATATGGTAACCAGGCACAATGGATATGGTAACTAGACACAATGGATATGGTAACTAGACACAATGGATATGGTAACTAGACACAATGGATATGGTGACTAGACACAATGGATATGGATGGTAACTAGACACAATAGATATGGTAACTAGACACAATGGATATGGTAACTAGACACAATGGATATGGTGACTAGACACAATGGATATGGTGACTAGACACAATGGATATGGTAACCAGACACAATGGATATGGTAACTAGACACAATGGATATGGTGACTAGACACAATGGATATGGTGACTAGACACAATGGATATGGTAACTAGACACAATGGATATGGTAACTAGACACAATGGATATGGTGACTAGACACAATGGATATGGTGACTAGACACAATGGATATGGTGACTAGACACAATGGATATGGTGACTAGACACAATGGATATGGTAACTAGACACAATGGATATGGTAACTAGACACAATGGATATGGTGACTAGACACAATGGATATGGTAACCAGACACAATGGATATGGTAACCAGACACAATGGATATGGTGACTAGACACAATGGATATGGTAACCAGACACAATGGATATGGTAACTAGACACAATGGATATGGTAACTAGACACAATGGATATGGTGACTAGACACAATGGATATGGTAACCAGACACAATGGATATGGTAACTAGACACAATGGATATGGTAACTAGACACAATGGATATGGTAACTAGACACAATGGATATGGTAACCAGACACAATGGATATGGTGACTAGACACAATGGATATGGTAACCAGACACAATGGATATGGTAACCAGACACAATGGATATGGTAACCAGACACAATGGATATGGTAACAAGACACAATGGTTTATTACCCAGTGGGCTCTGACATGTCATTTTTTAAAATAAACTAAAACTTATGTCATAGAATTTAGTTAGTAAATACATTCATCAGTTTCATGTTTGAAAGAACATTGCGTTTTGCTATTTATTTAGCTAAAGTGATATTTTTCCTGTGTTAAATAATAATCCATGATAAATAATAATATTTTTCTGCCATAAGTCGACAAGTAGAATATTTATTTCGGAAATGTAAACACCGTGATGATCGTTCTGATCCAAGTTCTCTGTTTGTCGCCCAGTTGTTTCCATACGTTGCCTCCCTCTGGATATATATTATTATTGACATTATATACCCAACATACATTGATAACGCTTACTGGAACGCTAGAATACAACTCATGATGATGTGCTGGTCTTTATCTAACTCCATTCCTCTGGATGTGGCCCAGTTTATTCTGAGCCTCTAGCAGCTCCTGGGCGCTCTCCCACAGGCTGCTCTCCAGCCTCGTGGCGCGTTTCACAGCCTCTGTGTGGAAGAATTTGTACTTTTCGTGCAATTCTTTCAGTAAAATCTTTGCTTCTTTGTGCTCTTTGCTGGACTTCCCCTTTCGTAAAGCAGAATCTGTTACCAGGAAAACCCCAATTAGACTCCACCAATAACAACAACCCTTTTATAGTACGAAGTGGCTACAAATTCTCAGCTATTATAGAGGAAAACATCATTACTTACCCAGATTAACCTCCACTAGATGGCGCTGCTCCTTCATATTTGTCAAAATGTTTGATACAACCTCCTCCTTAGTCTCCTTAGGAGGAGTCCGGCCAAGTTCTTTTCCAAACTGAAATTATTGCAGTAAAAAATATTATATATAACAGTAAAGCCTAATCATTGTGTTAATATGAACATTTTCTGTATTTTACAATAGCTTTCTTAAAAGGGAATATCCACCTTGCTGCAGAGTTTTCCACTTTCCATGTTTTCCTTCATAACATTTTCCATGGGGCACTTATCAGCTCTACATCTTCCTAAGTGCTGTGTGACAACCAGTTGATTACCACATCAGTACTCTGTATGAGTCCCCCCATCAGTACTCTATACTCTGTGCTGCTGGAGACCCTGCTCCTTCCACTATATAACTCTCAGTCTGTGGCATCCTGCTGCCTCCATTCCCCTCCTCACATCATGTCACTGCCCCTGTCACATGCAGCCCTGTCCTCACTAACACATCACTCATCTCCTGATATACTCTGTGCTGCTGGAGACCCTGCTCCTTCCACTATATAACTCTCAGTCTGTGGCATCCTGCTGCCTCTATTCCCATCCTCACATCATGTCACTGCCCCTGTCACATGCAGCCCTGTCCTCACTAACACATCACTCATCTCCTGATATACTCTGTGCTGCTGGAGACCCTGCTCCTTCCACTATATAACTCTCAGTCTGTGGCATCCTGCTGCCTCCATTCCCCTCCTCACATCATGTCACTGCCCCTGTCACATGCAGCCCTGTCCTCACTAACACATCACTCATCTCCTGATATACTCTGTGCTGCTGGAGACCCTGCTCCTTCCACTATATAACTCTCAGTCTGTGGCATCCTGCTGCCTCTATTCCCCTCCTCACATCATGTCACTGCCCCTGTCACATGCAGCCCTGTCCTCACTAACACATCACTCATCTCCTGATATACTATGTGCTGCTGTGGGACCCTGCTCCTTCCACTATATAACTCTCAGTCTTTGGCTTCCTGCTGCCTCCATTCCCCTCCTCACATCATGTCACTGCCCCTGTCACATGCAGCCCTGTCCTCACGAACACATCACTCATCTCCTGATATACTCTGTGCTGCTGAGGACCCTGCTCCTTCCACTATATAAATCTCAGTCTGTGGCTTCCTGCTCCCTCCATTCCCCTCCTCACATCATGTCACTGCTCCTCTCACATGCAGCCCTGTCCTCACTAACACATCACTCATCTCCTGATATACTCTGTGCTGCTGGGGGACCCTGCTCCTTCCACTATATAACTCTCAGTCTGTGGCTTCCTGCTGCCTCCATTCCCCTCTAAAGAGTGCACTTACCTTGCTTTCTGGGGAGATATACGGCTTCTGGACACTGTGCAGTCTTGGCTTACAGTCCCTATACACAAGCAGGTGTGTCAGTGCATACTCCAGAGCCCGCACGTTGTTCTGTATACCTGAAGTGCACACCCAGATTGTATGTATTACAGGACTAGAAAAGTGACCCAGTCTAGACCAGCATGACAACATTGTTTACACACACACACACACACACACACACACACACACACACACACAGGTCAGCCTTATTAAAACCACTTGGATAAGGCAGACAGGAGATAAACCACCAGCCCTCCCTTGGTAGAATTCCTGTGAGAATGTAGCAAGGTTTGTGTAAAGGAATCAAGCACTATGAGTGGTTATGACAATTTGGGGCGTAATTTGCTGAAGTACGTGATCCTATATAACCAGAGTGCTATAGGTATGTGAATTTGTAAACAATAAAGCAGAGAATATGGAACACTCAGTAAGCTGGTAAACTAATGCTTACAGGTGAACTGACTGATTAGATCTGTCAACATTGGAGGTCCCCACCGAGACTGCTGACTTTAGCCAAGGACAGACAACATTGGAGGTCGCCCTGGACACAGGACTCTGACTATAACCCGGGTAAGTAGAGTTTTCTACTTGTCAGGCTCCTCTGTTTACAGCTTCCTCACGTCTGTCTAAGGTATCAGGCATGCAGATCTGTAAGTCTCAGATTTATACAGTAATTACTAAACCATTTGTATTGTCCTAGATGAAGTATGTCTCTGTAATTGTGGTTCTGTACATATTTTGGAAAGCACGCACGGGTATTGAAGGCATAGGGGACTTACCCTTTTGAGAAACCCATATGTCTCTCTATTCGTGTAAATGGTGTAAATGTCTGCTGATTTTACAGAAAGACAGTTTACAGCCATATTAGGTTCTCACATTGAAAGAAAATATATTGACACACGTGTAGGAGAACGTTGGGTGAACACTTTAGACACCATCCCCATAAATATATCAAAGAAGGGAGATTCTGTAATCTGCCTAAAGTTTAGAAGAATTTCGCAGACATTCGTCCCAAGCAAGTTTGTCATTGTGTCTAAAAATATCAGTAGCAAGTTACTTCCCTGTTAATAACCTAGTGCCCTCGCCTTGTTCTCTCGCCCTGTGCTCTCGTCTAGTACTCGCACCTTATGTAACCTGCTTTATGCCAATCCTCTGGCACTGACCTGATTATGAGGAAGCCCATAAATATAAGAGATAATAGTCCATAAATGACTGGACTTAGTTCCTTCAGCTCACATGGGTGGATGCCATCTGGGCCTGGTGCTTTATGTGTCTTAAGATTTTGTTAGGTGTAACTGCACCTCCACCTGTGTTAGATAAATAACATTTCATGGAGTGCATAAACTATTGCTACACAATCTATTTCCTGGCATTTTTTCCACCTTTGTTTAAATGTTTATTATCTGCATTTACAATCAGCTCTTTCTGGCTCTTCTACAATTTCTTTTATATTTTCATTAAGTAGCTCAACGTTAAAAGTTTATTTTTCTTTGCATCCCCTTATCTTTAGTAATCAACGTCTTTTACCTTCAGTCTTTGCTAACCTAATCTCTTTTTTACATCTTTTGTTACCTTCCTCATATTTCCATAATGAATTTTCACTGCCTTCTAGTTTTAACAATGTGAATTTTCTCTCTTTTTCCTTATCGCCTCCAAATGGACGTTTACGGATTAAAAAACTGCAAATCTTAGACTTGGAATAAAGGAAATCAGAACATGTGTAAAATGACAGAAAGCAGCAATGTGATGACAATCTGCCCATATTATTATTATTGCTTCACCTTATCCCTGGTAACATTAAGTGTCTGCAGTACCGTATATAGAGCATGGGAAAAACAAAACAAGACAAAAACAGGACACAGCCTACAGGGCGTTACAAGAACAAAGTGCGGTAAACTATCACCCCAGTAGAGCGTAGGACAAAGCAGGACATGGCGCACTGAGTAATACAAATAAAGGGCAGTAAATGATCAAGTCTCTTGTACTGCAGATAGGTCCAGGGGATAAGGAGGAGTAGTGGCCAATGGAAGCCATAGAGAGTATATCTGCTGTTTGGGGAGGGCAGAGAACCAGATCAATGTCACTGCACTCTGAGCTGCGGAGGATCGTTCTATTGGCAGTTCATGGCTCTCTCCTTCTTCCCAATTCACCTGCACAGTCACCGTCCCTACCATAGAGCGAACCGGCCGTTCTACAAACCCTCCTTCCTACACCAACGTCTTAGCCACGTATTAAGCTTCCTATGGCACGTGACCCTGGGAGTAATTCAGAAAGCACTGGCGGTCCTTGCACTAAGTTTACACCTAATTCTGTCAAATCATTTTTTAGGACCGTCTACCTCTCTGTCATTGGTACCAATAAGTAGCATGATCACTGGGTTATGGGCCAGTTATATGCCACCTTGCCTGTTACTATGGACATAAGGTGGAACAGCTAATAGTCACATCACAGACAGAACTATCAGTAATGTAAAGACAATTAGGACAGTCCTGATAAATCAGAGATACAGGTAGACTATGACGTCACATTGTGTTATGTGTGATACACCCCACTCACCCACTGGCTCCATGAAATTGGGATCCGCTTTCACATCAAACAGCTCTTCATAGCCACGGAAGTTTTCTGGGATCTCTCTCTGATCACAGCTGCTTGTGTCCGGTTCCTGGGCGGTAGTTAGTGGACTGGAGTTATAGAAGGGATCTAGACTGCCCTCCTAGGTGTTAGAAACAGAGAATCATGGTTATGTCCCGGATGTGTCACACGTATGTTCAGTGAGTGCAGGCTATGGATAGTAATGGGGTTAGTGTTATTCATTATCATTGTGAAGATTGTGTCAGTGTACCAGTGTACCAGGACCCCTCCCCATTTGGCCATGTGATCTAATTAGCATATAGCCAGGTTTCCAGCTCCTTTGGGCTCTATTTACTAAAAAGATGGATGTTAGAGTGCTGCACTTGCGCTCTGTCCTCCATATTTGCCTCTGCCCCGTTATGTGGGCACCTGCCGGGGGAAGCGAGGGGCAGGGTGGAGCTACAGCATGCATAGTAATAGGTTAAATCATTACCATGCAGTGTATACGCCACTCTCTGCTCTCCTCTGCGTAACAGAACCGCAGTAGGAGGAGTCAGAGAACCCTTGTATGGAGAAACAATTCTTACATACAGCACCGCTCTGCTCCGGTGCTCGGTGACGGCTCGGGGATCAAGGAATTCACCTGGTTTAGCAATCTAGCAGCAATTATTGCAAATGTGCCACAGCAACCAATCAACAATGAGCTTTTATCAGTCTACTGCAAGCGACAGCAAGTAGCTGATTGGTTAAAGAGGTTTTAGTGCAGTGTTGGTTTATATAACAATTATTTCCCATAAAGGAGTAAAGTTTCCTATTTATAAATAGGCTTACTTTCCCCAAATGTACTTCATGTGTGTCTGCATATATAAGCGTGAGCTGTTTTTTTATTTACTAAAAGGAAATAGCCATAAACGCCAAGGGCGCAGCGCCAACTAGTAGACAATACAACCAAACAATTCACTGTAAAGACCACACATGTCAAACACAGATGTATTAATGTCTAGTTCTGCAAAATAAATTAACACAACAGTTATTTTCTGTAAAATGTCCCATTAAAAGGGAAGAGCTTTTGATACAACAGGTTAGATTAGGGAAAAGGTATTTAAATCATGTGATTTTAAGCAAAATCCTGGATGTAAGAATACTAATAATCCACTGACGTGGCTCAGAGTGGCACCCACTGAGATTTACTGACTCCTCACAACCGTGGACCCCAGAGGGGAATGCCTGTGAACCCCAGAGAGGGGGATGCCCGTGGACCCCAGAGAGGGGGATGCCCGTGGACCCTAGAGAGGGGGATGCCCGTGGACCCTAGAGAGGGGGATGCCAGTGGACCACAGAGAGGGGGATGCCGGTGGACCCCAGAGAGGGGGAAGCCCGTGGACCCCAGAGAGGGGGATGCCCGTGGACCCCAGAGAGGGGGATGCCGGTGGACCCCAGAGAGGGGGATGCCGGTGGACCCCAGAGAGGGGGATGCCCGTGGACCCCAGAGGGGAATGCCTGTGAACCCCAGAGAGGGGGATGCCGGTGGACCCCAGAGAGGGGGATGCCCGTGGACCCTAGAGAGGGGGATGCCGGTGGACCACAGAGAGGGGGATTCCGGTGGACCCCAGAGAGGGGGATGCCCGTGGACCCCAGAGGGGAATGCCCGTGAACCCCAGAGAGGGGGATGCCCGTGGACCACAGAGAGGGGGATGCCAGTGGACCACAGAGAGGGGGATGCCAGTGGACCACAGAGAGGGGGATGCCGGTGGACCACAGAGAGGGGGATGCCGGTGGACCACAGAGAGGGGGATGCCCGTGGACCCCAGAGAGGGGGATGCCGGTGGACCACAGAGAGGGGGATGCTGCTAAGCAGCTGGAGAGGTTTTACAGCTGGATCTGTGATAGTATGTGGATCAATACTCCTCAGAGGATCTGCAGGGAAGTAACAGCTGCCATCCATGCCGGACAACAAGTTTATAACAGCACGACCTGCAGTAAGTACAGAAGGCTGATAGGAGCATAGAGTCCCTCAGTAGTATGTGTAACCCGCTACCTGACTGCTCTGCTGCCATACTGCTGCGGTACTCAGGGGACAGGACTATCCTAGGATCCAGATGCCGTTGGTAGCCTCAGATTTGTCACAGAGGACCCATGATTAGGAGACAAGGTACGAGCTATCCATGTGGTAAAGCCTTTCATGGCAGCGGTATTCCGTGATGGCAGTGGCCTCTTTCAACAGGATAATGCGCTCCGCAACACACTGCAAAAATAGTTCAGCAATGGTTTGAGGAGCATGATAAAGAGACCAAGGTGTTGACTTGGTCTCCAAATTCCCCAGATCTCAATCCGGTCGAACATCCGTGGGATATTCTGGAAAAACAAGTCCGAGCCATGGAGGCCCCACCTCGCATCTTACAGGACTTAAAGGATCTGCTGCTAACGTCTTGGTGCCATATACCACAGGACACTGTCAGAGGTTCCTCCATGGGTCAGAGCTGTTTCGCAGCACAAGAGGACATGCACTATATTAGGCAGGTGGTTTTAATGTTGTGGTTGATTGGTGTATATAGGGATATAATAGCTGCATGATTTCTGCAGAAACAACAGCAACAGTGACATTTACAGGCCAGAAGGATAAACTACACTCTATTTATTTATACAAAGTAGGAACATAACAATTCATATATATATTAACTATCATTTTATTGTAATGTAATAAATGGCATGGTTGAATTGTATTTAATTTTGCACATATATCTTAAAAAATACATTTGAATAATAGTAACCCATTAAGTATCAGACCTGTGTCATGAAAACGGATTGCACAGTTGGGTCAGAACTGAAGCTTATCTCCCTCTCCGATGTTTCTGAAGACATGGCAGATTCAGGACTCTGCCCCAGGGGTGTGTCACTCTCTGTAGAGGTTCTGATTGGTGGGAGAGGAGTTGATGACATCACAGACCCCATGACATCACTCTCACAAAGAGGCAGTCTCAGGAACCAGTGTAATGGAGACTCTAACATCAACGGGTGTTTAGGGACTTTAGGAACATGTGTTCTGACCTTTCAAAAAACAAAATACAGAACGGTTTCTACATTTAACACGTGTGACTAATTACATGTCACACCTTACTATACATATATCCTGAATATCTCATCACTCAGTGCGTACATAAAGAATCAGTAACATTTATAATCATTCTTCAAAATGTTGGACACGCAGACATGCAGAAGTGGGAGGAGCTTAAACTACCTGTAGCCAATCAGAGCATTAGAATATTAACAACAGCAGAGAGCGGTGATGTGAGACCGATACGGAAAGATTGTGGGGCCAGACCCACTCTACAGGACTTCAAATGGAAGTTAGTAATCTGCACTCTTATGTTATCATATGGTCCTGCTGGCTCCAATCCCTCTAATGAGTCAGCTATTGTATGAATGGTGGTCAGGAAATGATATGTTGTAAAGGATACAAGGAAATGTTCATCCAAAAACTGCAATGAGTTTTTTTTTATATTATTCTATATTTTCTTGCTATTAATATAAATATATATATATATCTATCCGACACAAGATATTATGCTGGGGGCGAAAAGCGTTGAGTATCTTAGATACATATATCCTTTACAACATATCTTGAAATCAAATCACCGGTGAAGCCATCGGCTCTATTCAAGCATCTGGAGAAAGGAGTCAGTAGACTGGAATCCCCGGGAACAAATAACTGCAGGGATAATATTTATACCATTATTAGCAAGCATTGGGCAAATCTCTTTATTCTAATCATCCTAATCATGTTCAGAAAGAACTACCAGTTCCCCTTTGTGGAGATCCCGTTCCACGATGGTCCGTTTGCTTGGACCAAGGATAAATAACTCTGACCTGCATCAAACAGCGTCTGAGTATTATTAGTTTACACCTAAGTATGAATACTGACGACAGCGGCAGCGTTGTCCGTCTTACTGATAGCTCCATCTTGTGTTGTAAATATTAACACTTAATGCATTCAATTCCTTAAGTTTATGTATTTGATTTTAATTTCATTTGTATTTATATTCATTTATATTTACAATTGTCTGATGGCTGCATTAGTACAAAGTATCTATGTCTTACACCATTTGATTTTGATATTAAATGTGAATTGCTCTGTTTAACAGCAGATTGGTTTAGGCTACGGGGTCTGGATAATGACCTGCACATGTTTCTGATCTACGCAGACAGCACTTCCCTACTTGTCAATATATCACCTGGTACAACATATTTACACAAAATACCACTAGAATGTTCTCCACCAGCTCCATATAAACAACTTATTACCAATCCCATGAAAATATTACAGAGAATCAAAGGGCTGTGTCCAGGGGGAACCACATAACTTACAGGACCCCTCTCACCTTCCTCTTTTCTTTTATAGGAATTATAAGATGAGGTTTATCGAGTCCAGTTGATTTTCTCCGAATGATTTTAATTCCAAGTCGCTGTTGGAGAAAGTTTCCCAGTAAAGGCGGATCTCCTATTCATTAGTAAAGAAAAATAGAGATTAGTACCTGTATTTACTTTCTACTTATGTGGATTTCACTCTGACCAACAATACATACAGCAGGTGTTAGACATTAGTCATGTGTGTGCAGCGGTAACAATACACACACAGGTAATATGAGGAGACGGATGTCATCAGGGAGTGCGGGGACCACAGGAATGAGTGTGCCTAGCTTAGCGTGGGTGCGGGGACCACAGGAATGAGTGTGCCTAGCTTAGTGTGGGTGCGGGGACCACAGGAATGAGTGTGCCTAGCTTAGCGTGGGTGCGGGGACCACAGGAATGAGTGTGCCTAGCTTAGTGTGGGTGCGGGGACCACAGGAATGAGTGTGCCTAGCTTAGTGTGGGTGCGGGGACCACAGGAATGAGTGTGCCTAGCTTAGTGTGGGTGCGGGGACCACAGGAATGAGTGTGCCTAGCTTAGTGTGGGTGCGGGGACCACAGGAATGAGTGTGCCTAGCTTAGCGTGAGTGCGGGGACCACAGGAATTAGTGTGCCTAGCTTAACGTGGGTGCGGGGACCACAGGAATGAGTGAGCCTAGCTTAGTGTGGGTGAGGGGACCACAGGAATGAGTGTGCCTAGATTAGCGTGGGTGCGGGGACCACAGGAATAAGTGTGCCTAGCTTAGCGTGGGTGCGGGGACTACAGGAATGAGTGTGCCTAGCTTAGTGTGGGTGCTGGGACCACAGGAATGAGTGTGCCTAGCTTAGTGTGGGTGCGGGGACCACAGGAATGAGTGTGCCTAGCTTAGCGTGGGTGCGGGGACCACAGGAATGAGTGTGCCTAGCTTAGTGTGGGTGAGGGGACCACAGGAATGAGTGTGCCTAGCTTAGAGTGGGTGCGAGGACCACAGGAATGAGTGTGCCTAGCTTAGTGTGAGTGCACGGACCACAGGAATGAGTGTGCCTAGCTTAGTGTGAGTGCACGGACCACAGGAATGAGTGTGCCTAGCTTAGTGTGGGTGCGGGGACCACAGGAATGAGTGTGCCTAGCTTAGTGTGTGTGCGGGGACCACAGGAATGAGTGTGCCTAGCTTAGTGTGGGTGCGGAGACCACAGGAATGAGTGTGCCTAGCTTAGAGTGGGTGCGGGGACCACAGGAATGAGTGTGCCTAGCTTAGTGTGGGTGCGCGGACCACAGGAATGAGTGTGCCTAGCTTAGTGTGGGTGCGGGGACCACAGGAATGAGTGTGCCTAGCTTAGCGTGGGTGCGGGGACCACAGGAATGAGTGTGCCTAGATTAGCGTGGGTGCGGGGACCACAGGAATGAGTGTGCCTAGCTTAGTGTGGGTACGGGGACCACAGGAATGAGTGTGCCTAGCTTAGTGTGGGTGCGGGGACCACAGGAATGAGTGTGCCTAGCTTAGTGTGGGTGCAGGGACCACAGAAATGAGTGTGCCTAGCTTAGTGTGTGTGCGGGGATGAGTGTGCCTAGCTTAGTGTGAGTGCGGAGACCACAGGAATAAGTGTGCCTAGCTTAGTGTGGGTGCGGAGACCACCGGAATGGAGTGTGCCTAGCTTAGTGTGAGTGCACGGACCACAGGAATGAGTGTGCCTAGCTTAGCGTGGGTGCGGGGACCACAGGAATGAGTGTGCCTAGATTAGCGTGGGTGCGGGGACCACAGGAATGAGTGTGCCTAGCTTAGTGTGGGTACGGGGACCACAGGAATGAGTGTGCCTAGCTTAGCATGTTTGCGGGGACCAGAGGAATGAGTGTGCCTAGCTTAGTGTGGGTGCAGGGACCACAGAAATGAGTGTGCCTAGCTTAGTGTGTGTGCGGGGATGAGTGTGCCTAGCTTAGTGTGAGTGCGGAGACCACAGGAATAAGTGTGCCTAGCTTAGTGTGGGTGCGGAGACCACCGGAATGGAGTGTGCCTAGCTTAGTGTGAGTGCACGGACCACAGGAATGAGTGTGCCTAGCTTAGCGTGGGTGCGGGGACCACAGGAATGAGTGTGCCTAGCTTAGTGTGGGTGCGGGGACTACAGGAATGAGTGTGCCTAGCTTAGTGTGGGTGCGGGGACTAGAGGAATGAGTGTGCCTAGCTTAGTGTGGGTGCAGGGACCACAGGAATGAGTGTACCTAGCTTAGTGTGAGTGCGGAGACCACAGGAATAAGTGTGCCTAACTTAGCGTGGGTGCGAGGACCACAGGAATGAGTGTGCTTAGCTTAGCGTGGGTGCGGGGACCAGAGGAATAAGTGTGCCTAGCTTTGTGTGGGTGCGGAGACCACAGGAATGGAGTGTGCCTAGCTTAGTGTGAGTGCGGGGGCCACAGGAATGAGTGTGGGGGCCACAGGAATGAGTGTGCCTAGCTTAGTGTGGGTGAGGGGACCACTGGAATGAGTGTGCCTAGCTTAGTGAGGGTGCGGGGACCAGAGGAATAAGTGTGCCTAGCTTAGTGTGGGTGCGGGGACCAGTGGAATAAGTGTGCCTAGCTTAATGTGAGTGCGGGGACCACCGGAATGAGTGTGCCTAGCTTAGTGTGGGTGAGGGGACCGCAGGAATGAGTGTGCCTAGCTTAGTGAGGGTGCGGGGACCACAGAAATGAGTGTGCCTAGCTTAGTGTGAGTGTGGGGACCACAGGAATGAATGTGCCTAGCTTAGTGTGAGTGCGGGGACCACAGGAATGATTGTGCCTAGCTTAGTGTGGGTGCGGGGACCACAGGAATGAGTGTGCCTAGCTTAGTGTGGGTGCGGGGACCACAGGAATGAGTGTGCCTAGCTTAGTGTGAGTGCGGGAACCACAGGAATGAGTGTGCCTAGCTTAGTGTGGGTGCGAGGACCACAGGAATAAGTGTGCCTAGCTTAGTGAGTGCGGGGACCACAAGAATGAGTGTGCCGAGCATAGTGTGGGTGCGGGGACCACAGGAATGAGTGTGCCTAGCTTAGTCTAGGTGCGGGGACCACAGGAATGAGTGTGCCTAGCTTAGTGTGGGTGCGGGGACCACAGGAATGAGTGTGCCTAGCTTAGTCTAGGTGCGGGGACCACAGGAATGAGTGTGCCTAGCTTAGTGTGGGTGCGGGGACCACAGGAATGAGTGTGCCTAGCTTAGTGTGGGTGCGGGGACCACAGGAATGAGTGTGCCTAGTTTAGCGTGGGTGCGGGGACCAGAGGAAAGAGTGTGCCTAGCTTAGTGTGGGTGCGGGGACCACAGGAATGAGTGTGCCTAGCTTAGCGTGGGTGCGGGGACCACAGGAATGAGTGTGCCTAGCTTACCGTGGGTGCGGGGACCAGAGAAATAAGTGTGCCTAGCTTAGTGTGAGTGCGGGGACCACAGGAATGAGTGTGCCTAGCTTAGAGTGGGTGCGGGGACCACAGGAATGACTGTGCCTAGCTTAGTGTGAGTGCGGGGACCAAAGGAATGAGTGTGCCTAGATTAGTGCTGGTGCGGAGACCACAGGGATGAGTGTGCCAAGCTTAGTGTGAGTGCGGGGACCACAGGAATTAGTGTGCCTAGCTTAGTGTGAGTGCGGAGACCACAGGAATGAGTGTGCCTAGCTTAGTGTGAGTGCGGGGACCACATGAATGAGTGTGCCTAGCTTAGTGTGAGTGCGGGGACCACATGAATGAGTGTGCCTAGCTTAGTGTGGGTGCGGGGACCACAGGAATGAGTGTGCCTAGCTTAGTGTGAGTGCGGATACCACAGGAATGAGTGTGCCTAGCTTAGTGTGAGTGCGGGGACCACATGAATGAGTGTGCCTAGCTTAGTGTGAGTGCGGGGACCACATGAATGAGTGTGCCTAGCTTAGTGTGGGTGCGGGGACCACAGGAATGAGTGTGCCTAGCTTAGTGTGAGTGAGGAGACCACAGGAATGAGTGTGCCTAGCTTAGTGTGAGTGCGGGGACCACATGAATGAGTGTGCCTAGCTTATTGTGGGTGCGGGGACCACATGAATGAGTGTGCCTAGCTTAGTGTGAGTGCGGGGACCACAGGAATTAGTGTGCCTAGCTTAGTGTGGGTGCGGGGACCACAGGAATGAGTGTGCCTAGCTTAGGGTGAGTGCGGAGACCACAGGAATGAGTGTGCCTAGTTTAGCGTGGGTGCGGGGACCAGAGGAAAGAGTGTGCCTAGCTTAGTGTGGGTGCGGGGACCACAGGAATGAGTGTGCCTAGCTTAGCGTGGGTGCGGGGACCACAGGAATGAGTGTGCCTAGCTTACCGTGGGTGCGGGGACCAGAGAAATAAGTGTGCCTAGCTTAGTGTGAGTGCGGGGACCACAGGAATGAGTGTGCCTAGCTTAGAGTGGGTGCGGGGACCACAGGAATGAGTGTGCCTAGCTTAGTGTGAGTGCGGGGACCAAAGGAATGAGTGTGCCTAGATTAGTGTGGGTGCGGAGACCACAGGGATGAGTGTGCCAAGCTTAGTGTGAGTGCGGGGACCACAGGAATTAGTGTGCCTAGCTTAGTGTGAGTGCGGAGACCACAGGAATGAGTGTGCCTAGCTTAGTGTGAGTGCGGGGACCACATGAATGAGTGTGCCTAGCTTAGTGTGAGTGCGGGGACCACATGAATGAGTGTGCCTAGCTTAGTGTGGGTGCATGGACCACAGGAATGAGTGTGCCTAGCTTAGTGTGAGTGCGGAGACCACAGGAATGAGTGTGCCTAGCTTAGTGTGAGTGCGGGGACCACATGAATGAGTGTGCCTAGCTTAGTGTGAGTGCGGGGACCACATGAATGAGTGTGCCTAGCTTAGTGTGGGTGCGGGGACCACAGGAATGAGTGTGCCTAGCTTAGTGTGAGTGAGGAGACCACAGGAATGAGTGTGCCTAGCTTAGTGTGAGTGCGGGGACCACATGAATGAGTGTGCCTAGCTTATTGTGGGTGCGGGGACCACATGAATGAGTGTGCCTAGCTTAGGGTGAGTGCGGAGACCACAGGAATGAGTGTGCCTAGCTTAGTGTGAGTGCGGGGATTACATGAATGAGTGTGCCTAGCTTAGTGTGAGTGCGGGGACCACATGAATGAGTGTGCCTAGCTTATTGTGGGTACGGGGACCACATGAATGAGTGTGCCTAGCTTTGCGTGAGTGCGGAGACCACAGAAATGGAGTGTGCCTCCATCACCTAGCTCCATAAACGACTGTGTGTCTTGTAACACTATAGATACTGTACAAGATGCAGGATAGTAATGTGATAATGTGTCTGATCACACTATAGATACTGTACAAGATGCAGGATAGTAATGTGATAATGTGTGTGGTCACACTATAGATACTGTACAAGATGCAGGATAGTAATGTGATAATGTGTGTGGTCACACTATAGATACTGTACAAGATGCAGGATAGTAATGTGATAATGTGTGTGGTCACACTATAGATACTGTACAAGATGCAGCATAGTAATGTGATAATGTGTGTGGTCACACTTTAGATACTGTACAAGATGCAGGATAATAATGTCATAATGTGTGTGGTCACACTATAGACACTGTACAAGTTGCAGGATAGTAATGTGATAATGTGTGTGGTCACACTATAGATACTGTACAAGATGCAGCATAGTAATGTGATAATGTGTGTGGTCACACTTTAGATACTGTACAAGATGCAGGATAGTAATGTGATAATGTTTGTGGTCACACTATAGATACTGTACAAGATGCAGGATAGTAATGTGATAATGTGTGTGGTCACACTATAGATACTGTACAAGATGCAGGATAGTAATGTGATAATGTGTGTGGTCACACTATAGATACTGTACAAGATGCAGGATAATCAGTTCAGAGGAATTACTGGTAACACAGGACAGATTCTGTTACCTTTCCTGAGAGTGGTCAGAGGGTTCCCATAAATCACCAGCTGATCCAGCGAGGGGAAGAGAGCCACAGCTAACAGATCATCTTCATGCAGTATCTGAGAATAACATGTAAACACAATTTAAATCAAATTACATTTTTTAATCAAATCTCCCCTTTGGGTAATCATCGAGCCAACCATCAGCAATGTGTTTCCTAACTTAATATTCATTGAAATATTATATACTTCTGGTCCTCATTCCTTGGGAGCAGAAGGTATAGATAGACATGCATATCTCACCTTCTATGCATTAGTAGCCAGAAATATATGTATATACGAGACTCCTCTTGTATCTATTTACAATGAGTGCAGTCAATGGTCAGTATGGAGTATGCAAGATCAGCCAGTTACAGAAATTACGCCCTCTGTAGAAATAAAATCTTTTCAATAACATATTTTACACAATAAGTGAACATATTACTGACTGTCCAGTCCGTTATGTACTAGCCTTAATCTGCCCAATACCGAGCCTCGATACTTCCTCACTCCACTAATACCCCACCTGAAATCTCTATGTGTGCTAACAGCACTTTCACCATCCACAAACCAGAAACCCGCAGTCTTGGAATATTATTTCATTCTGAAATGTCCTTCACTTCCTACATTCATTAACATCTCAAAAATATCTCCTACATCCATCCTTACTTAACTAAAGACACCACTAAAACAGGAATTTGTGCTCTCGTCATTTCCCGCCTTAGCTACTGTAACACTCTTCCAATCGTCCTTCTATTATACAAACTGGCTCCACTAAAAACTATGGCTGCCAGACAGATTTTCCTAATAATTTTACTAATGCTACCGCTCTATGCCAGTCATTGCACAGGCTGCCTGTTTCTCTCAAGATACAGCGCTGCCCCTCCTACATCTCTTGTCTTATCATTGCGTACCATCGTACCTGTGTTCACCAGTTTTCCAACGACCTACACCTATCATCCTCCCTTATCAGCGTCTCCCACTCCTGTCATCCACCTATGCTGCACAAGCACACAATAAATGCACTACTGTGGACAATCACTAAATTTATCTTTCACAATTGGCCGGATCTGGCCAGCAGTGGGGCTTTTCATCCTTTCATAACTCTGTCCCTCAGTGCTGCCAAGAGGATAATGAGTTGACAGACGTACCTTGTTTTCGGCCAGGCTCAGGGTCCTCAGGTTCGGGAGGGGAGGTGAGATGGACTCATTCAGTTGGTCTGCGCAGGACAGCAGAAAGCCGGGAGGATTTGAAAAGCTGGCGGTTGTGTCCAGAGGTTTCTGCCAGACAGAAGGAGAACATTGTGACACCCACAAGTATTAAAGCACTGTGTGGTATATTTATCATGTCCGCATACAGAGGAATAATCACTGATCTGTTATCTAATCTGTTATCATACAGCAGCTGTAATGTCACACATGTATGATTATAGAATATACAGATGGAGCGAAGGTGGAGAAAATGCACCAAGTTATATAGTATTGGCGCTGCCCACGTACAGACAGTGGCCGTGTTGCGCTCTAGCTGCAGCGAAGTACCAGGTTCTACAATCTTCCACCATCAGCCATCATTGGACAAGAACGGCCCCATGCCGTGTTTCTTAATAAATTATAAGACAGCAAAGCAGGTGCGCAGTGCAAAAACTTTACCCCATGATTTCAACCCCTTCTTCACTATCATACTGTACAATAATACTGTATTATAAGTGGCTGTACCTTGTTCATCGTATATATACTTACCAGTAAAGGCTCAAACCTGGAGAGTCTGCAAGTGGGGCGAAAAATCACTTCTGCAAACAAGTAATATGAATAGAGTAATAACATAAAGGGTCCGACTCAATATGATGACATTTTCTTTACGTCCCCTACTTTGCTAATCATGGCTCCCTGTATACAGCCTGGTTCATGTATTGATTCAAAGAAAGATTCCCTCACAATGAATCTGCCTCTACTGTCCTGTCTGAGTCTCTACCCACAACGCCAGCACTCAGCGCTGTGAGGGGAGACAAGTGCTGAGAGATGGGAGAATACTTCGTACAATCGTTTGAAGATGATTAGAACTATATAAAGATTTTATACTTTATTTTTATTTATTTTATTTGTAATCTTCATTTGCAAAAATCTACATAAAAGTTGGACTCTTCCATTTAAGGGGTATGAGGGTTTTTGAGTCTCACAATCCTTCTCAGTATAACCCAGAGTGTCACCCACCTGTTCGGTCAGAATCCTTAGAATTGGGCAGCACCAGGTAATCCAGGTTCTCCTCACTCAGGTCCTCGGCATCTTCTCTCATCTCTGCCTCCTGTGTCTTGTGACTGCTCCCTACCAGAGTCCCTACGATAGGTGGGCTCACAGCCCCTGACTGATGTAAGTACGGAACTGCAGAAAGAGCATTTCTGTCCAGGTTCAGCACACGTAAACTGCAAAGAATAAAGTACACAGGGATTATTCACAGTACTGATAGAAAATATGTGATAAAACTTAAAGGCATTAGAATTTATTTATTGTGATTGGCCAGGAGACTTGGCAGCCGTGGGGTGTACCTGGGTGAAGGGGGTGTCCCAGGGAAGGATCATGTGATGCTGGGACACCCTTATTGGTCAGGTATGGCTGACTGCTGCCGAGCCCCCCTGATTAGCCAGGTACCGATGCTGAGACCCCCTGCTAATTGTGATATTGTGAGGGGAGTTTTCTTCTCTATTCATTCTAGAATATAAGGTGATCCAATATGAAGTGTGTCACATAGGATACACTGGCCAGACTTAGATACTTACAATAACTGATATGAGCGGCATTTCTTTTAACATCAGTTATTTAATGTTTGTCAACATATAGCAAGTGGCAGAAAATATGTTATTGACATAGGAAAAAAGCTTCCACTGTTGCTCACAGACGTATGATAATCTCACACACACACACACACATAGCTGTAACAGTCAGGTTGGCTTCTTCATCCACGTTTTACTATAAAGCACATTTAATGAGTCACATTCACCTTGTCAGACCGGCCAGGCTCACAAATACATCCGGATGGGACAGCTCGTTGTCGTCCAACATCAACACTTCCAGAGATGGAAACACTGTAACGTCTGCATCTTTCCTGGATATAAGTAACAGATATTATACATGTAACACACGGACATCACATGCTTAGCCAGGGCTGACGCATTTTACTATATGTTTTGTGGAGATACATGAATATACCAGAACAGAGTTACCTGTCGTCAGTTCCAACTACTACTAGGAACAATCTTCCTAATAATTATCCCTATGCGGAAAGGCAGACAATCATATACCCATAATGGCCACATTTCCTTTAAGTCTTAAGTCACATCTACTACAGCTGTGTAGGTTACATACATAAATATTTGCATTTGACATTACTTCAAACACATAGCAAAATAAATAAATAGCCGATAACAAAACATGGTATGGAACCAGTATTAGGCAATTACCAGGGGAAGCCTAAGAGGGGAAAAGGAAGGGGGGATGAAGGGGAAACGAGAGGGGGATGCAGGGGAAACGAGAGGGGGATGCAGGGGAAACGAGAGGGGGATGCAGGGGAAACGAGAGGGGGATGCAGGGGAAACGAGAGGGGGATGCAGGGGAAACGAGAGGAGGATGCAGGGGAAACGAGAGGGGGATGCAGGGGAAACGAGAGGGGGATGCAGGGGAAACGAGAGGGGGATGCAGGGGAAACGAGAGGGGGATGCAGGGGAAACGAGAGGGGGATACAGGGGAAACGAGAGGGGGATGAAGGGGAAACGAGAGGGGGATACAGGGGAAACGAGAGGGGATACAGGGGAAACGAGAGGGGGATACAGGGGAAACGAGAGGGGGATGAAGGGGAAACGAGAGGGGGATGAAGGGGAAACGAGAGGGGGATGAAGGGGAAACGAGAGGGGGATGCAGGGGAAACGAGAGGGGGATGCAGGGGAAACGAGAGGGGGATGCAGGGGAAACGAGAGGGGGATGCAGGGGAAACGAGAGATGGATACAGGGGAAACGAGAGGGGGATGCAGGGGAAACGAGAGGGGGATGAAGGGGAAACGAGAGGGGGATGCAGGGGAAACGAGAGGGGGATGCAGGGGAAACGAGAGGGGGATGCAGGGGAAACGAGAGGGGGATGCAGGGGAAACGAGAGGGGGATGCAGGGGAAACGAGAGGGGGATGCAGGGGAAACGAGAGATGGATGCAGGGGAAACGAGAGGGGGATGCAGGGGAAACGAGAGGGGGATGCAGGGGAAACGAGAGATGGATACAGGGGAAACGAGAGGGGGATGCAGGGGAAACGAGAGGGGGATGCAGGGGAAACGAGAGGGGGATGCAGGGGAAACGAGAGATGGATACAGGGGAAACGAGAGGGGGATGCAGGGGAAACGAGAGGGGGATGCAGGGGAAACGAGAGGGGGATGCAGGGGAAACGAGAGATGGATGCAGGGGAAACGAGAGATGGATGCAGGGGAAACGAGAGGGGGATGCAGGGGAAACGAGAGGGGGATGCAGGGGAAACGAGAGATGGATACAGGGGAAACGAGAGGGGGATGCAGGGGAAACGAGAGATGGATACAGGGGAAACGAGAGATGGATACAGGGGAAACGAGAGATGGATACAGGGGAAACGAGAGGGGGATACAGGGGAAACGAGAGGGGGATACAGGGTAAACGAGAGGGGGATGCAGGGGAAACGAGAGGGGGATGCAGGGGAAACGAGAGGGGGATGCAGGGGAAACGAGAGGGGGATGAAGGGGAAACGAGAGGGATGCAGGGGAAACAAGAGGGGGATGCAGGGGAAACGAGAGGGGGATGCAGGGGAAACGAGAGGGGGATGCAGAGGAAACGAGAGGGGGATGCAGGGGAAACGAGAGATGGATACAGGGGAAACGAGAGGGGGATGCAGGGGAAACGAGAGGGGGATGCAGGGGAAACGAGAGATGGATACAGGGGAAACGAGAGGGGGATGCAGGGGAAACGAGAGGGGGATGCAGGGGAAACGAGAGATGGATACAGGGGAAATGAGAGGGGGATGCAGGGGAAACGAGAGGGGGATGCAGGGGAAACGAGAGATGGATACAGGGGAAACGAGAGATGGATACAGGGGAAACGAGAGGGGGATACAGGGGAAACGAGAGGGGGATGCAGGGGAAAGGAGAGGGGGATGCAGGGGAAACGAGAGGGGGATGCAGGGGAAACGAGAGGGGGATGCAGGGGAAACAAGAGGGGGGTGAAGGGGAAACGAGAGGGGGATGCAGGGGAAACGAGAGGGGGATGAAGGGGAAACGAGAGGGGGATGCAGGGGAAACGAGAGGGGGATGAAGGGGAAACGAGAGGGGGATACAGGGGAAACGAGAGGAGGATTCAGGGGAAACGAGAGGGGGATGATGGGGAAACGAGAGGGGGATGCAGGGGAAACGAGAGGGGGATGCAGGGGAAACGAGAGGGGGATACAGGGGAAACGAGAGGGGGATGCAGGGGAAATGAGAGGGGGATACAGGGGAAACGAGAGGGGGATGCAGGGGAAACGAGAGGGGGATGCAGGGGAAACGAGAGGGAGTGGAGGGGAAAATGGAGGTTGTTAGAGGGGAAAAGGGAGGGGATGGAGAGGAAACGGGAAGGTGGAGGAATGGAAAAGGGAGCGGGTGGAAGGGAATAGGGAGGGGGGTGGAGGGGAAAAGGGGAACATGACGCCAGGAGGGGGATATCAGACAGGAGGGCTGCTCATGCTTGGAATTATAGTAGAATTATTGTATCAGGACCAGATACATGATCCATCATGAGATGTATTAAGTTCCATTTAGTATTGTATTCCTAGCTGGAGGGGGTGACTGTCTCCCCTACATCTGATATCCAGCACATTGTACATTGCATGATGACCACATACAGTCATTTGCTGAGAGGTTTTGTCGGTCTCTTTAACAACACTACTTATGGGTCACTTGGGCCCTGCACATTAGCCAATGACGAGACCCGACTTGTACATACTGAGGTGGCACACTCAGGTCCAGCGGCAGATCTGTTAGCCCATTTCCTGTCAGGTAAAGTACTCTGAGCCGTGGGAATACCCCCAGCTGTGGTATATCCCTCGGGGAGACAGTGTTGTATGAAAGATTCAGGACCTGAAACACAAAGATATAATACACAGCTACTACCTGCATTATATATGGTACTGTCATATTATAATCCTTTATAGGGGCCACAAAGGGCCCGCAGCACAGTACAGAGAGCATAGAACGCAGCATTACAGGACAATACAATAAACACATTGCAGTACACAACACAGCTACAAAGAACAGCCATACAGGGCAATGAGCACTATAACTGGAAAGGGGAAGGAGGAGAGCTGGAGGATGAACCAGAGCAAGCTGAGCCTGTGCCCAGGAGTGTGGGTACAACCAGAGCCAGCAATAGAGGTGTGAAGACGAGGGAGGGGTGGAGGCCAAGGGCAAAGAGCCCATTGAGGACGTACAAAACGTAGCTGGTATGCAGAGGTCAAAGGTAACACGAGGAGGAGGACAGGAGGGAAGAGGGCCCTGCTCGCAGGAGCTTACAATCTAAAGAGTCAGTCTAAGGGAGCTAGAAATCAGAAGGGTAAGAAAAACAAGAGTGGGTGTGGCTGAATCACATAGAAATAATTTATTGTAGAAATTTATTTGAATTAGTGGAGCAGGCGCCAATTTATATCATTGCAAATGTACTGATTTTGATACTGAGTCATATTTGTGTATTAGCAATGTAGTGATTTCTGAAGCAATAGACATATGTCAGGGGAGGAAATGTGTTTTCTGTAACTGTCTGAAGGCAGGTAATCTCATGTTAATCAGACCTTTTCATCTCAGTGTTCAACATATACCTTAGCCAGGCGGTTCCAAAAGTGTGCGCCGCGGCTTCCATGGGTGCCGCGGGCCAGCCATAGAAAAAACAAAGAACACAAAAACGTACCAATCCACGCGGCGCCGGGACCCAGCATCGTCCTCTCTCACGCAGCTTGTCACTGAATATTGACAAGCTGAGTGAGACAGGAGGATGCTGGGTCCCGGCACAGCGCGGATTGGGAAGTTTTTGTGTCCTTTGTTTTTTTCTATGGCTGGCACACGGCAAAGGGGGCAGATTGAGAGGGAGTGTGACAAAGGGCAGAGGAGGGGGACAGCGTGAGAGTAGGGCAGATGAGGGGGACACCATGAAAAAGAGCAGAGGAGGGGGACAGCGTGAGAGAGGGCAGAGGAGGGGGACAGCGTGACAGAGGAGGGGGACAGCGTGAGAGAGGGCAGAGGAGGGGGACAGCGTGAGAGAGGGCAGAGGAGGGGGGCATCGTGAGAGGGGGCAGCGTGAGAGGGCAGAAGGGGCAGTGTGTCTGGATGCAGAGGGGGCAGAGTGTCTGGATGCAGAGGGGGCAGAGTGTCTGGATGCAGAGGGGGCAGAGTGTCTGGATGCAGATGGGGCAGAGTGTCTGGATGCATAGGGGGCATTTTTGCATACAACTAAATAAGTATTTCTGTCCTGACCTAAATACTTATTACAATTTTTTGACCCAACTACTTCTAAAACAGGACTGCTCAGTAATTATTTTGGAGGGGTGCCTTGAAAAAATTATGGAGACTCTAAGGGTGCCGCAGACTGCAAAAGTTTGGGAACCACTGCCTTAGCCTGAAGGCACATGGGGGGTAAACTTGTTAGGTTTCCTATGTCTCTAAGACAGGATGCAGGAACTCAAGAGATTGATGGAAATTTTGTTAAAGCTAAAATCGCGTTAACTCCTGGGATCTGATGTAATATTTCAGATGTTGCGGAACCATCTTGGATCAGGGAGGGTTGTTACCCCTGCTAGGCTGTGTCCAAAACTGTATAAAAAAGGATTGTTTGACCATGTAATGTATTATTCCAACTGTAACTCTTGGAAGATCGCTAGCACCTTTGGCAACAATTATAGTCTGCGGCTATTTGGGAAGTGTCAGTAAGTGTCTTTCCATTCCACACATCTAGACATTGACATTATAGCCCATTCTTCTTGCCAACATCAGGTTAGATGGTGATCGTTGGTGGACAGCGATTTTTAAAAGGTACCATAGATGCTGTATTGGACTGAGATCTGGTCTTTAATAGGCCATTTCAGGACATTAACCTGTAGGGTGGTAAGCTACTGCACTGTGGCTTCTGCTGTATGCTTTGGGTCACTGTCATGTTGGAAGATAAATCTCCAAGTCCAAGCGCTCTTGTAGACTGCAGCAGGTTTTCCTCCAGGATTTATCTGTACTTTGCTCCATCCCCCTCTATTTTTATGAGAGCCATCCCTATAACAAGAAGCTGCCACCAGCTGGCTCACTCTACGGATGGTGATGGTGCTATGATGGCGCCAAGCACAGCGTTCAGCATCAGACCATACAATCTTCTTCCACAAGTTCATATCTCCCACATGTCTATAGACAAACTGGAGCCAGGCTTTGATATAAGTTTGTTGCTGGGGCTCTCTTCTTACCCCCCTCCCAAATCATTGTCCTGTGTGTGTTCAACTGGAGAACGGAAGGAAACAATCTCTTGGAAGACTGTCATTCAGCAGATGTAAAGCAGAAATGTATATTTTCTGTCATGCGCGTTTTATTTCACACAGAATGGTTAAAAATGTTTCAAACCTTTCCAGGAACTTTGAGGGAGATCTAGAGAGAACAGTGTGACCCAGAGATTGATAGACACATATATGGTTAATAACCGACTGTGAATAATACACTCGTATATCTGAGGTAATGGCTTCCTGCGTTCACTGTGATATATTACATACTTCCAGGTGTAAATTGAGGCTTGTGTGACGGATTTATTTCACTCTTTCACAACTACTGAGGTGCAATTAGCAAATGAAAAAATTCAACCCGAAAAGCAACTGTGAAAAAATGTTAAAATCCCAAATCACTAAGAAAACAACACTTAAATGTGAATGGACGCTTTCTAAAATTTTATATATCAGCAATTTATATTTTATTTTATTATTGCACATTTTTGAAGCTTGATCAGACTATAGGAAAACAGTACAGCGAAGAACATGAGACTATTGTAGCACAAAGTAACACAAATATTTACTTTCCTGTAATCTATAAACATACTAAAGTACATATATTGTCTACACACGTAGTGAATGCGGCCATTGGGCTGACTCAATATACATAAAATTGCAGCCTATCAATTCCAGGAATCAGTGATGTCCCCAGATCCAAGGTTATTGATTGGCTATATTTTCATGTCACTTCCATTGTGTCTCAGTGATATCACTGTCTGAATCTGTTATTAGTGTAATTAATTTGGTCCTTTTTAGGGCAACTGCCCCTCACATATGGCCTATTAAGGTGGTTCTTTACCCGTGAGCTTCCCCGTTACCTTTACTTCTATAGACCTGGTAAGGGCAGTCCTGTTCAGCTCTTATCATTCAGTGAGTTACAGTGTAAGGTATGGACCCCAGCTACAGGTAATGGGGAGAGGGAGTACCCAGGGAATGACCCCATATCTGCTGCATGGAGGGGCAGGTAAAAATAAGAAGGGGTTATACCACTGTGTGAGGATACTGGGTCTAATGTAACCGTCTGCCCCGCACAGCTGACCTACCCGGTACCTATCCAAGGTTCAACATCACCCAGGCAAATATCCGAAATAAAACAAAAAGTTTATTTAACAAAATGGTAGCACAAAACAGCAATGAACAGAGGTAAATAATAATAACTTGAAACACATAACACTACAGTCCGGTATAGACAACATACAGGGTATAATAAAAACACCTCGCCAGTATCCTTGTTACTTTCAGGGTTTGCTGCCTCTCTCCTTTAAGACTATCAGCAAACGTAGTGGCCTTCAGTCACTGTCACTCCGCTTTCGGCGGACACACAGCTCCCCAAGACCTGTAGAGGTAGATCAGGGTAACGGCAGTACTCCAGGGTCCGATTGTCCCTTTCCTGTCAGGGGCAGAGATTAATATATCTCAATGCCAGCCTGACCTCAGCTATCACTCTTGTGAATGCTAATTTGCTATCCTCCCTAGGTGTCTTTTAAGCCCAGAAATGTCCTCATCAGCATTTCCAGGACCAGCCTGATTGGTTCTCTCTCTGTGTTTACTGTTTCACAGTTAAACATACAGACCCGGAGATAGCAGATGAATCATTCCTGATTTAATTATAAACAGATATTGTTATGTGGCTATACAGCAGATTTTGCGTAAACAGGAAAGATCACACTCCAGACACACTTACATTTGAATACACAATGTCTTCCTCTGTTATTAAACATAGAGCTCTGTCTGTGGACCCTTTTCCTATGCTAGCACACACAGACCCCCTGCTAAACAAAGATAAGAGACCCCCTGGTGTGATGTACATTCATACAGGACTGGTGGACAATAATCCTTTTTGCCTAGACTGAGACAATGCACTAGTCTGCAAGATAACGATACATGCTGGCAGTTATTTAACTACTTTCAAAATAGAATATACACAAGCTTAAATATGCCTCAGAAATATGGGGGGACCAGAGGGCTAGAAAAAGTATATGTTTTATAGTCCGCAGTCATCTCCTTTACCCACACCCTGTAACAGAGCTCTTGTTGGATCCTGCTCTCTGTGTGTCGGTATCTGTGAAGAAACGTGATGCTACTGGATTGAGAACTTGGTATTCATCACCCATTTCTCACGGTTTAATGTACTTTTTAATCCTTGGCCCAGTCTAAGTATATACACCAGAGCATCGGTGTATTATGTGTATTATTATTTCATGGTATTAGGTGCATTCTGGCATTGCTATTACCTGCAATATTGTATGTAGTATAAATATAAAGAATATTGCCATATTGTGTGAAAATAACAGGATAGCAGAAGACATTTTGGCTAATGTAATTACCATTTGTCTCAGATGTCCATTGTTATGAGGTGCAGCTTCGATTTGGTTTGTAA
Source organism: Mixophyes fleayi (assembly GCF_038048845.1). Taxonomy (NCBI): domain Eukaryota; kingdom Metazoa; phylum Chordata; class Amphibia; order Anura; family Limnodynastidae; genus Mixophyes; species Mixophyes fleayi. The sequence goes on along the minus strand of NC_134403.1, from coordinate 1,256,047 downwards.
TCAGAACAATGTTTGAGTTAACTATCTGGCAGCCCATGTTAATTAGATAGGTCAACAGGTAATATGAGAGGTAATTAGGTTAGAACTTCTAGAGGATATGCAATGTGCCTCCACAGTAAAATACTGGATAAAATAGCATTGGGAAATGGATTAATATGTATCAATATTAATGTTATTGTATCAAAATATATGACAGCCACAGATTGTGTAATGTGGCAGATACAATGTGTCAAATGTCTTATTGTTTCATGTAAGTGTGAAGTGTCATTCCCTGCTCTAATATTGTAACCTTCTGTTTAGTGTATCCAGCCAAAATAGCTAATTGAGTCAAGCCATCCATTGTGTAATCAAGGTAACAGGGACTGTACTTCTAACAGCTAAAGTGTCCACTGAGAGACCCCTGCTGTAAGGAGGAGGAGTGAGATATTTGACCCTACTCCCTGTATATACAGCCAAGAATATAGGGAGAGCAGAATGCCAGGGGAGCTATTCTAGCTTGGAGGATCCTGGTGTACTGGACATCAGCGAAAAAGACTCTGGCCCAGGCATCGTGGTGCCGCTGAGGGAAACCCTTCCAGGACAGGGTCTGTGTGAGCCATTAACCCAGGGTGCGCAACACCGTGACTGCCTAACTAATCGGTATTGGTAATATTGCGGGAGGAGAAGACTCTGAAGGAGACTGAGATTATTACTTTGGAGTGCTGACTGCAAGAGGCTGCTGGAGGATACATGCTACCATTACCCTGTAACTTGTGAACGTCTTGTGGTGTTGTGCTGTCGTAATAAAGCCGTATTTTGGATATATTCTGGTCTAGCTAAGTGAATTGAATCCCACAGAGGGTAACTGTCATCCCAGCTAAGGGTGGTATCCTCACAGTATATATAGGAGAAAACTTTCTGCTATTAAACGCAGTTCCTCCAGTCTTCATTGTTACCCCGGTGGGGCAAAGCAGCCAACAGCTGGCAGTGGTTATTCTCAGTCACTAAATTATCAGTGTTTAGCATTTTATTCACAAACACATGTTGCTGTTTTAACAGTTTCACAACAAAACCTGGCAGGATAATAGAAAGACCACAGTGAGGCCTTGTGCACCTGGTATTCATTATGTGCATTGTCCTGGTGTTACCAGCACACAAACAGGTTTGTAAATGTATTTTTAGTCTTTTTACAATCAGGGACTAGTCTCTGTTTTTCTGTATTAATTGTGTCATGCTTAGAACATGGATTCACACCCCCATCGCCTGATGTGCCCTTCAGAAGGGTGTCACTGTATTACATTAAGTGGAGGATATAGGTGTGTATTAAATGCTATTGGTTAAAATAAAAATATGGTAGCTGATCCCAAATGTAAACCTTATGAAGTTCTGTGGCTCACCTACTGTGACAGGATTGACCACCTATGCCACCCTGTCTGTTGTGATGGGGACCGGATGGCCTTGCCTTGCCATTGTCCCCTTTCTTTAACCCAAATGCGCCCCTCCTGTCGCAGTAGGAGGAGCCTACTGCCACCACCAGGCTCCTTAGTGGTACCTAGAACCGGATCCTTCTTAGTAACTATCGCTGCTAGTGCACCCCCTCACTGGGCACCTGGGCTGGTACCCCCTCACTGGGCACCTTGGCTGGTACCCCCTCACTGGGCACCTGGCTAGTGTACCCCCTCACTGGGCACCTGGCTAGTGTACCCCCTCACTGGGCACCTGGGCTGAAACCCCCTCACTGGGCACCTGGCTAGTGTACCCCCTCACTGGGCACCTGGCTAGTGCACCCCCTCACTGGGCACCTGGGCTGGTACCCCCTCACTGGGCACCTGGCTAGTGTACCCCCTCACTGGGCACCTGGCTAGTGTACCCCCTCACTGGGCACCTGGGCTGGTACCCCTGCCGTCTCCTTCAGATCAGGGTGCTGTGGATGGGTCCCCCTGGCCTATCACACTGGTCAGAGCTGCAGGTAGCGGGCAGAGTGTTGGTACTGGATGCTGGGTCCTAACCTCAGAACAGCCGGATTGTCACGGGCACTAGGAGTCTTTGCCCAGGAAATGACCAGATGTTGGCTTACCAGAGTAATATAGATGGTAATAGGATGGACCACCTATGCCACCCTGTCTGTTGTGATGGGGACCGAATGGCCTTGCCTTGCCATTGTCCCCTTTCTTTAACCCAAATGCGCCCCTCCTGTCGCAGTAGGAGGAGCCTACTGCCACCACCAGGCTCCTTAGTGGTACCTAGAACCGGATCCTTCTTAGTAACTATTGCTGCTAGTGCACCCCCTCACTGGGCACCTGGGCTGGTACCCCCTCACTGGGCACCTGGGCTGGTACCCCCTCACTGGGCACCTGGCTAGTGTACCCCCTCACTGGGCACCTGGCTAGTGTACCCCCTCACTGGGCGACTGGCTAGTGTACCCCCTCACTGGGCACCTGGGCTGGTACCCCCTCACTGGGCACCTGGCTAGTGCACCCCCTCACTGGGCACCTGGCTAGTGCACCCCCTCACTGGGCACCTGGGCTGGTACCCCCTCACTGGGCACCTGGCTAGTGTACCCCCTCACTGGGCACCTGGCTAGTGTACCCCCTCACTGGGCACCTGGGCTGGTACCCCTGCCGTCTCCTTCAGATCAGGGTGCTGTGGATGGGTCCCCCCGGCCTATCACACTTGCCAGAGCTGCAGGTAGCGGGCAGAGCGTTGGTACTGGATGCTGGGTCCTAACCTCAGAACAGCCGGATTGTCACGGGCACTAGGAGTCTTTGCCCAGGAAATCACGAGATGTTGGCTTACCAGAGTAATATAGATGGTAATAGGTACTCTGGTAGCAGGGTGACAACGGAACTGGAGGAACAGCAGATGGTGAGAGAATGCTTGAGGAAAGTCTATGACTAGCAGCACTGGTAGAGAGTATATAATTGAACACGAGGAACTGGATGGACAAGGAAACGTGAGGGTAGTCAGTGGTCTGCGTATAGCAGGTTGTACCACTGCTATAGTGAGGAGGAATGTCCAGAGGTAGCGAGGAGGTAGTGAGAGTCAGCGGTCTGCGTATAGCAAGTTGTACCGCTGTCTAGGTAAAGGAATGGAATCCAGGTGAAGGTAGATAACAGGGAAGTCAGTGGTCTGCTTATAGCAAGTTGTACCACTGCTATGTGAGAGGATACTTAAAACTGGGGTCACAGGGAACTGGAATCAGTGGTCTGCATATAGCAAGTTGTACCACTGCAATATATATGTGAGGAGGGCACGAGGAGATGAATGCTATGCAGAGTATACACGGGTACACAGAACTTGATCCCACGATGATATCACAATACAATGATAACAGAGCAGCACTGCTAAAGTATACAAAGTCACAAAAACAATCCAGGCAAATAGGAGACAAAGTCAATGGTAGCAATAGTCTCAGTGGATAGAGGACTCCGGAGGAGAACACAACACAGTCCAGCTAGATATGCAATACACCAGCAAAGTCAATGAGAAGTATGCATACCGTGGTTCAGGAGAGCAGGCTGTCAGAGAGGCGTGCAGGGATACCTGAACGGCTGAAGGCCGGCAGGAGGAGAGATCACTGGAAGGTGGAAGCGGTAATCAAGTTGGTGCAGCGCACGGCAGATAAACCATCATGAACGAGGCAATACTCTGGAAGCAGTAGTAAATGGAACTGGAACTTGAAGAACACGGGAGAGTTAAGGCGGTCTGAACTCCAGTAGCAGAGATGGAAGCAGCGGAGCGCTGACCCGATGAACACAGGAGAGTTGAGATGAGCTGGAACTCTGTAGAAGCAACGGAGGCAGCAGGTAGGAATCAGCTGGCTGCAGACACGATGAACACCGGGGAGTTGAGGTGAGCAGGAACTCTGTAGAAGCAGCGGAGGCAGCGGATAGGAATCAGCTGGCTGCAGACACGATGAACACCGGGGAGTTGAGGTGAGCAGGAACTCTGTAGAAGCAACGGAGGCAGCGGATAGGAATCAGCTGGTGCAGACACGATGAACACAGGAGAGTTGAAGTGAGTAGGAACTCTGTAGAAACAACGGAGGCAGCGGATAGGAATCAGCTGGTGTAGACACGATGACACAGGAGAGTTTGAAGTGAGTAGGAACTCTGTAGAAACAACGGAGGCAGCGGATAGGAATCAGCTGGTGTAGACACGATGAACACAGGAGAGTTGAAATGGTCTGGAAACCACAATAGAAATAACAGGAATCAGCAGGAGCTGAATACACGAGGAAACACAGGAACACCTTCAGAGGCTCATGCAAATGAGACTCCAAGATCAGGCAACGAGGTATTGACCACAGGTGCTTTAAATAGGGAGTGTTGCCTGATCAGCCAATTAATGAAAAGTAACAGATACTGAAGGCTTGAAAGGGCTGCACATGCGCAGACCCTCAGGATGGCGGACGGCCACGGTTCCTAAACACACGAGAAGTAGCACTCACAGTCCGGTGAGTGACAGTACCCCCCCTTTTAAAGGTGGGCACAGAACACCTGGAACCGGGTTTCTCCGGAAACTTGGAGTAGAACTTCTTAAGAAGAGTTGTGTCACGGGCACTAGGAGTCTTTACCCAGTATCACCCGCTGATGGTCTTATCAGAGCAGTAGAGTTGGTATATGATACTCTGATGGCAGGGTGATAATGGAACTGGAAACAGCAGATGGTTAGAGAATGCTCAGAAAGTCTATGACTAGCAGCACTGGTAAACAATAGGTAATTGAACACGAGGATCTGGATGGACAAGGGCACGTGAGGGTAGTCAGTGGTCTGCGCACGGCAAGTTGTACCACTGCTATAGTGAGAAGAATGTCCAGGAGTAATAAGGAGGTGGAAGTCAGCGGTCTGCGTATAGCAAGTGGTACCGCTGTCTGTAGTGCAGGAATGGAATCCAGGTGAAGGTAACGGGGAAGTCAGTGGTCTGCGAGTAGCAAGTTGTACCACTGCTTATGTGAGAGTATATATGTAACTGGTGACACAGGGAAACAGGAATCAGTGGTCTGCCTCTAGCAAGTTGTACCACTGAATATATATATGAGGAAGGACATGAGGAGATAAATGCTATGCAGAGTCTACACGGGTACACTGAACTTGATCACACGTTGAACTGCACCCAATAATAATAATGAATGAACAGCACTGCACAGATAAACAAAGTCACTCAAATAGTCCAGCAAAAGGAAACACAGTCATTAATAGCAATAGTCTCAGAGGATGGAAACTCCGGAGGAGAACAACTCAGTCCAGATGGATATGCAATACACCAGCACAGTCAATGAGAAGTATGCATACCGTGGTTCAGATGAGCAGGCTGTTAGAGATAGCTGCAGGGATACCTGAGCGGCCGGGAACAGACGAGATGAGAAGTCCTTGCAGAATGGAAGCGGCAGGTAGGTGCAGCGCACTGTAGGTAGGCCAGCAAGGATGACAAATACTCAGGAAGCAGTAGTATATCGAATAGAACAGCAGGAGACCACGGGAGAGTTGAAGCGATATAGCAAAGCTGGAGGCCGAGGAGCGTAGACTCGATGCAACAGGCAAGTTGACACAAATGGACACACTGTAGAAGCAGTAGGCAGCGGGTCAGCTGATGGCAGGTAGAATGCAGACTGGAGCGCTGAGACGAGCAGACTCTGTAGACACGCTGAAGTAGCGAACAGGAATCAGCTGCTGGAGTCACGATGAAACACTGGAGAGTTTGCAGTAATCTGTAACTGTAGACATACGGAGGCAGCGGATAGGAATCAGCTGCTGGAGTCACGATGAAACACAGGAGAGTTTGCAGTAATCTGTAACTGTAGACATACGGAGGCAGCGAATAGGAATCACTAGGAACACGAGGAATAGAAGTGGTCTGGAAACCACAAACGGCAAACAGGAATCAGCATAAGCTGAACACACGAGCAGGCACTGGAACACCTTCAGAGACTCATGAGGAATGAGACTCCAAGATCAGGCAACGTGGCATTGACCACAGGTGCTTAATATAGGGAGTGTTGCCTGATCAGCCAACCAAGTTAAAGGAACAGAACTGAAGGTTAAAAGGGACTGCACATGCGCAGTACCTCATAATAATGGACGGACACGGTTCCTAGCTACCTTAGAAGTAGCACTCACAGTCCGGTGAGTGACAGTACCCCCACTTTTAAAGGTGGGCACAGAACACCTGGAACCGGGTTTGTCCGGAAATTTGGTATAGAACTTTTTCAAGAGAGCTGGAGCGTTGAGATCTTCAGCTTTGATCCATGAACGCTCCTCAGGACCAAAGCCTTTCCAATGCACGAGGAAACGAAGAACTCCTCGCGAAATTTTAGCATCCAAAACCTGAGTAATCTCAAAGTCTTCCTCCTGATGAACTTGAAGTGGCCGAGGTGCTGAAGGAGGGACCGAGAAACGGTTGATGATGAGAGGTTTGAGCAAGGAAACATGGAAGGCGTTGGAAATACGAAGACTCTTGGGAAGTAAAAGTTTGAAGCAAACTGGATTAATAACTTAAATGATCCTATATGGACCAATAAAACGGGGAGCAAATTTCATGGATGAAACCTTCAAACGAATATTCTTAGTAGATAGCCACACCCGGTCTCCGACTTTCAATGGTGGAATAGCCCGTCTCTTTTTGTCCGCAAAATACTTATATTTGGCAGATGTCTTCTTTAAACAGGTTTTTACCTGAGCCCAAATATTTTTGAAGGTTTGACACAAAGTCTCAACAGCACGAACTTGGGTGGGCGGGAGGGAAGGAAATTCCGGGAAAGACGGATGGTGACCGTAAACCACAAAGAATGGAGTTTTAGATGATGACTCATGGTACATGTTGTTATGAGCAAATTCAGCCCAAGGAAGTAATTCTACCCAGTTGTCTTGATTGGCTGACGAGAACATCCTTAAGAAAGTCTCAAGATCTTGGTTGACTCTTTCAGTTTGTCCGTTCGATTGGGGATGGTAGGAAGATGAGAGTGCCAATCGTATGCCCAAGGTCTTGCAAAGGGCCCGCCAGAATCTGGAAACGAATTGTACTCTTCTATCTGACACGATCTCTGACGGACATCCATGGATACGGAAAATTTCTCTAATGAAATGTTCAGCCAGGGTAGAAGAAGAAGGTAAACCAGACAAGGGAACGAAATGCGCCATCTTCGAAAATCTATCCACCACTACCCAAATGGTGTTGCAATTCTTACTAGGAGGAAGCTCAGTAACAAAGTCCATACTAATATGGGTCCAAGGCTTAGATGGAATGGGTAGTGGCTGAAGCAACCCCGCTGGAGTTCTGCGGGGGGTCTTGAACTGGGAGCTTAAATCGCATGCGGCGATAAACTCTTTGACGTCTCTCCTCATAGAAGGCCACCAATAACTTCGAGAGAGGATTTCAAAGGTCTTGCGTTCACCAGCGTGTCCAGCGAAACGAGAAGAGTGAAACCATGAAAGGATTTTTTTCCTAAGAGCAGGAGGCACGAGGGTCTTCCCAAATGGTAGCACTTTCGTGGAAGAAGCAGCCAGAGAAACACATTTGGGGTCTAATATAAAGTGGTTAGGATTCTCTTCAACGTCTGAGGACGCCACGAAGGCTCGAGATAGAGCGTCTGCTTTTTTTATTCTTTGCAGCTGGTTTGAAGGTTATGATTAGATCAAAACGGGAAAAGAAAAGAGACCATCTTGCCTGACGAGGATTTAAACATTGAGCAGACTGTAGGTATGACAAATTTTTATGATCCGTAAAAATTGTCACCGGATGACGAGCTCCCTCTAACAAATATCTCCACTCCTCCAATGCTACTTTAATAGCCAGCAACTCCTTGTCCCCGATGGTGTAATTCTTCTCCGCAGGCAGAAGACCCCGAGAGTAAAAGGCACAAGGATGGAATTTTTGTTGCTCCGATTTCTGGGAGAGAATGGCTCCTAAACCAACATTAGAGGCGTCTACTTCTAGGAAGAAGGGAAGCGTCACATCAGGCTGTCGAAGGATGGGAGCAGAGGAGAAGGACTCTTTAAGAAATTGAAAGGCTTGGAGAGCCTCAGATGACCATTGCTTAGTATTGGCCCCTTTGCGAGTTAGAGCCACAATGGGAGATGCAATTGAAGAGAAGTCTTGAATGAAGCGTCTATAGTAGTTGGCGAAGCCTAAAAAACGCTGAATGGCACGAAGAGTAGTTGGCTGAGGCCAAAGTAACACAGCATTCACCTTTTCTGGATCCATTTGTAGACCAACTCCGGAAACAATATAACCCAAAAATGGAATCTGGGGCAACTCAAATTAACATTTTTCTAATTTACAGAATAATGAATTTTTCCGGAGTCTGGAAAGAACTTCGGCCACTTGTTGGTGATGTGAAGGCAGGTCTTGGGAAAAGATGAGTATGTCGTTCAGATATACTACGACACATACATATAACAAGTCCCGAAAGATCTCATTAATGAAGCCCTGGAAAACAGCAGGGGCATTACATAACCCGAAGGGCATTACTAAGTATTCATAATGCCCATCTCTGGTGTTAAAAGCTGTTTTCCATTCGTCACCGGACCTGATTCTAATCAAATTGTAGGCACCACGAAGATCCAACTTAGTAAAAATCAGGGCTCCCTTGATCCAATCAAACAACTCAGTAATCAGAGGAATGGGATACCGATTTTTGATAGTGATAGCATTAAGTCCACGAAAATCTATGCAGGGGCGTAATGATCCATCATTCTTCTTCACGAAAAAGAACCCAGCTCCAGCGGGAGAAGTAGAAGGTCGAATAAATCCTCGCTGGAGATTCTCTTGGATGTATTCAGCAGTAGCCTGAGTCTCAGGTAATGAAAGTGGATAAACACGACCCCTAGGTGGAATCTTGCCAGGTAACAGGTCAATCGGACAATCCCATGAACGATGAGGGGGAAGACGTTCAGACTGAGCTTTATCAAAGACGTCGGCAAATGAAGCATACTGAGGAGGAAGTCCCAGTGAGGAAGGTGAAATGGAGGTTTGCTGTATTCTACGAGGAACAACACGAGAAAGACAATGTTGGTGACATTCAGGTCCCCAAGACGTAACTTGAGGAGTGCGCCAGTCAATCTGGGGAGAATGACATTGAAGCCATGGAAGGCCTAAAACAATCGGACTTGTAGTAACAGGAAGGATTAAAAACGAAATTTCTTCTCGGTGTAGGACACCAATCTGAAGGGTCACTGAAGACGTACTTTGGGTGATGAGACCGTTGACAATACGTGATCCATCTATAGCCGTCACCGTAATAGGAGTCTTCAGGGTAATCACTGGTAGGGACCATTGATTTACAAGGGATTCAGAAATGAAATTTCCCGCAGCTCCTGAATCAATTAGAGCTTGGGACTCAAAAGACTTAGTAGCAAATGAAATGGTAACGTCAAATGCACAGATTTTTGATTTCGCAGAAGATGGAGAGGACTCCAGGGACCCTAACTTCACCTCTCCAGAACTAGTTAGGGCCTGGAATTTCCCGATTTTTTGGGGGCATGACTGGAGCATATGTGTGGCATCAGCACAATAGATACAAAGTCTATTCTTAGTTCTTCGATTCATCTCTGCAGAGGTTAGTTTGGAACGTCCAATCTCCATCGGTATTACCGGAGGTGAAGCAGGACGAATTTGAGAAGTGGGACGAAGAGATGTTTTAGCTGAAGTAGTTCTCTCAGAGTCCCTCTCACGAAATCTGAGATCCACACGATGACAAAGAGAAATCAAATCTTCTAAAGACGTAGGGAGTTCTTGAGTAGTCAGTGCATCTTTAATTTTGTCCGAGAGCCCCTGCCAGAAGGCGGCAATTAGCGCTTCAGTTACGAAACATGGAAATAAATTTGGCACTATCCTGTAACACCGGATCATTTCTCTCCCACAGAGGGGAAGCCCATGCGAGAGCTTGTCCGGAGAATAATGAGATGAGATAGGCCACTCTGGAACGATGAGTCGAAAAGTTTTGAGGTTGGAGCTCAAAATGTACTGAGCATTGGTTGAGGAAACCTCTACATGTTTTGGGATCTCCATCATACTTTGACGGAGTTGGCAGGTGAAGCGTGGAAGCCGTAGACACCTGGGATGGCACTGGGGAAACAGAGGAAGGCATAGGAGCATCAACAGACGGTGTAATATTCTGCCCAGACGTTCTTTGGGAGACTAACGTCTGGTAACATTGTAGTAATAGTTGTTGACGAACATCCTGTTGTTCCACACGGGTGACCAGATGCTGCAGCATCTCTTTAGCTGTGGGTTCCGAATCTGGGTCTGTCATGGCCTGATCTTACTGTCACGGGCACTAGGAGTCTTTACCCAGTATCACCCGCTGATGGTCTTATCAGAGCAGTAGAGTTGGTATATGATACTCTGATGGCAGGGTGATAATGGAACTGGAAACAGCAGATGGTTAGAGAATGCTCAGAAAGTCTATGACTAGCAGCACTGGTAAACAATAGGTAATTGAACACAAGGATCTGGATGGACAAGGGCACGTGAGGGTAGTCAGTGGTCTGCGCACGGCAAGTTGTACCACTGCTATAGTGAGAAGAATGTCCAGGAGTAATAAGGAGGTGGAAGTCAGCGGTCTGCGTATAGCAAGTGGTACCGCTGTCTGTAGTGCAGGAATGGAATCCAGGTGAAGGTAACGGGGAAGTCAGTGGTCTGCGAGTAGCAAGTTGTACCACTGCTTATGTGAGAGGATATATGCAACTGGTGACACAGGGAAACAGGAATCAGTGGTCTGCCTCTAGCAAGTTGTACCACTGAATATATATGTGAGGAAGGACACGAGGAGATAAATGCTATGCAGAGTCTACACGGGTACACTGAACTTGATCCCACGTTGAACTGCACCCAATAATAATAATGAATGAACAGCACTGCACAGATAAACAAAGTCACTCAAATAGTCCAGCAAAAGGAAACACAGTCAATAATAGCAATAGTCTCAGAGGATGGAAACTCCGGAGGAGAACAACTCAGTCTAGATGGATATGCAATACACCAGCACAGTCAATGAGAAGTATGCATACCGTGGTTCAGATGAGCAGGCTGTTAGAGATAGCTGCAGGGATACCTGAGCGGCCGGGAACAGACGAGATGAGAAGTCCTTGCAGAATGGAAGCGGCAGGTAGGTGCAGCGCACTGTAGGTAGGCCAGCAAGGATGACAAATACTCAGGAAGCAGTAGTATATCGAATAGAACAGCAGGAGACCACGGGAGAGTTGAAGCGATGTAGCAAAGCTGGAGGCCGAGGAGCGTAGACTCGATGCAACAGGCAAGTTGACACAAATGGACACACTGTAGAAGCAGTAGGCAGCGGGTCAGCTGACGGCAGGTAGAATGCAGACTGGAGCGCTGAGACGAGCAGACTCTGTAGACACGCTGAAGTAGCGAACAGGAATCAGCTGCTGGAGTCACGATGAAACACTGGAGAGTTTGCAGTAATCTGTAACTGTAGACATACGGAGGCAGCGGATAGGAATCAGCTGCTGGAGTCACGATGAAACACAGGAGAGTTTGCAGTAATCTGTAACTGTAGACATACGGAGGCAGCGGATAGGAATCAGCTGCTGAAGACACTAGGAACACGAGGAATAGAAGTGGTCTGGAAACCACAAACGGCAAACAGGAATCAGCATAAGCTGAACACACGTGCAGGCACTGGAACACCTTCAGAGACTCATGAGGAATGAGACTCCAAGATCAGGCAACGTGGCATTGACCACAGGTGCTTAATATAGGGAGTGTTGCCTGATCAGCCAACCAAGTTAAAGGAACAGAACTGAAAGTTAAAAGGGACTGCACATGCGCAGTACCTCATAATAATGGACGGACACGGTTCCTAGCTACCTTAGAAGTAGCACTCAAAGTCCGGTGAGTGACAAGTTGGAGCGTTGAGATCTTCTGCTTTGATCCATGAACGCTCCTCAGGACCAAAGCCCTTCCAATGAACGAGGAAACGAAGAACTCCTCGCGAAATTTTTGCATCTAATATGTGAGTAATCTCAAAGTCCTCCTCTTGATGAATTTGAACTGGCCGAGGTGCTGAAGGAGGGACCGAGAAACGGTTGATGATAAGAGGTTTGAGCAAAGACACATGGAAGGCATTGGAAATACGAAGGTTCTTAGGAAGTAGAAGTTTGAAACAAACTGGATTTATCACTTGAATGATCCTATACGGACCAATAAAACGAGGAGCGAACTTCATAGATGGGACCTTCAAACGAATATTTTTGGTTGATAACCAAACACGATCTCCGATTTTCAGTGGTGGAATAGCCCGTCTCTTTTTATCTGCAAAAGACTTATATCTGGCAGAAGTCTTCTTTAAACAGGTTTTGACCTGTGACCAAATATTTTTGAAGGTTTGGCAAATAGTCTCTACAGCAGGAACTTGGGTGGGAGGGAGGGCAGGAAATTCCGGAAAAGACGGATGGTGACCGTAAACCACAACAAATGGAGTTTTAGAAGATGACTCATGATAACCATCTTCAACGTCCGAGGACGTCACGAACGCCCGATGAGGAGCAAGGCGTTCTGACAGAACCTTATCGCACAGATCCGTAGATGAAGGATCCTGTGGAGGAAGACCTGGTGGAATAGACGACTGTTGTATTTTAAGTGGAATAACTTGAGAGAGACAACGATGATGACATTCAGACCCCCAGGATGTGACTTGAGGAGTGTTCCAGTTGATCTGCGGGGAATGAAGTTGAAGCCATGGAAGGCCTAGTATGATCGGACTGGTAGTAACAGGAAGAATTAAAAATGAAATTTCTTCTTGGTGTAATACACCAATTTGAAGGGTTATTGGAGACGTACTCTGAGTGATGAGACCATTAATAATGTGTGATCCATCGATAGCAGTCACAGTAATAGGTGTCTTCAAAGTAATCATTGGTAGGGACCATAGATTCACGAGGGATTTAGAAATAAAGTTTCCCGCAGCTCCAGAGTCAATAAGTGCTTGGGACTTAAAGAATTTGGTAGCAAAGGAAACTGTAACATCAAAAGCACAAACTTTTAATTTCGAGGAACAAGAAGAGGACTCCAGAAACCCTAACCTTATCTCTCCAGTATTGGTTAGAGCCCGGCATTACCTGGGACATGAGTTCAGCATGTGAGTAGAGTCAGCGCAATAGATACAGAGTCTATTTATCACTCTTCGTTCTCTCTCCTCTGCAGTTAATTTGGAGCGACCTATCTCCATAGGTACTACTGGAGATGGAGCTTGATGAACTTGAGGTACCGAGCGAAGAGGCGCTTTGAAAGAAGTTACTCTTTTGGAATCATTCTCACGAAACCTCATGTCTACACGAAGGCAAAGGGAAATCAAATCATCCAAAGAGGAGGGTACTTCTTGTGAGGTCAGTGCTTTTTTAATTTTATCGGAAAGCCCTTGCCAGAAGGCGGCGATCAGTGCCTCAGCGTTCCACTGAAGTTCAGAGGCTAGTATCCGAAATTGAATGACGTACTGAGCTACGGTGCGAGATCCTTGGCGTAGACGGAGGATGCTGGATGCAGCGGAAATAACCCGACCTGGTTCATCAAATACACTTCGGAACGTGGAAATAAATTTGGCACTATCCTGTAATAATGGATCATTTCTCTCCCACAGAGGGGAAGCCCATGCGAGAGCTTGTCCGGAAAACAAGGAAATGAGATAGGCCACTCTGGAACGATGAGTAGAGAAATTTTGAGGTTGGAGCTCAAAATGGACGGAGCATTGGGTAAGAAAGCCCCTACAGGTTTTGGGGTCTCCATCATATTTTGAAGGAGTAGGCAAGTGTAGCGTGGAAGCAGTAGACACCTGGGATGGCAAAGGGGAAGAAGAAGACGACACGGGAGGATCAACGGTGGTTGCTACATTTTGCACAGAAGTTATTTGGGCAACTAAAGTCTGATAACATTGCAGCAACTGTTGTTGATGAACATCTTGTTGTTCCATACGGGTAACCAGATACCGCAGCATCTCAATAGCTGTTGGTTCCGATCCTGGGTTTGTCATGGCCTGATCTTACTGTCACGGGCACTAGGAGTCTTTGCCCAGGAAATCACCAGATGTTGGCTTACCAGAGTAATATAGATGGTAATAGGTACTCTGGTAGCAGGGTGACAACGGAACTGGAGGAACAGCAGATGGTGAGAGAATGCTCGAGGAAAGTCTATGACTAGCAGCACTGGTAGAGAGTATATAATTGAACACGAGGAACTGGATGGACAAGGAAACGTGAGGGTAGTCAGTGGTCTGCGTATAGCAAGTTGTACCATTGCTATAGTGAGGAGGAATGTCCAGAGGTAGCGAGGAGGTAGTGAGAGTCAGCGGTCTGCGTATAGCAAGTTGTACCGCTGTCTAGGTAAAGGAATGGAATCCAGGTGAAGGTAGATAACAGGGAAGTCAGTGGTCTGCGTATAGCAAGTTGTACCACTGCTATGTGAGAGGATACTTAAAACTGGTGTCACAGGGAACTGGAATCAGTGGTCTGCATATAGCAAGTTGTACCACTGCAATATATATGTGAGGAGGGCACGAGGAGATGAATGCTATGCAGAGTATACACGGGTACACAGAACTTGATCCCACGATGATATCACAATACAATGATAACAGAGCAGCACTGCTAAAGTATACAAAGTCACAAAAACAATCCAGGCAAATAGGAGACAAAGTCAATGGTAGCAATAGTCTCAGTGGATAGAGGACTCCGGAGGAGAACACAACACAGTGCAGCTAGATATGCAATACACCAGCAAAGTCAATGAGAAGTATGCATACCGCGGTTCAGGAGAGCAGGCTGTCAGAGAGGCGTGCCGGGATACCTGAACGGCTGAAGGCCGGCAGGAGGAGAGATCACTGGAAGGTGGAAGCGGTAATCAAGTTGGTGCAGCGCACGGTAGATAAACCATCATGAACGAGGCAATACTCTGGAAGCAGTAGTAAATGGAACTGGAACTTGAAGAACACGGGAGAGTTGAGGCGGGCTGAACTCCAGTAGCAGAGATGGAAGCAGCGGAGCGCTGACCCGATGAACACAGGAGAGTTGAGATGAGCTGGAACTCTGTAGAAGCAACGGAGGCAGCGGATAGGAATCAGCTGGCTGCAGACACGATGAACACCGGGGAGTTGAGGTGAGCAGGAACTCTGTAGAAGCAGCGGAGGCAGCGGATAGGAATCAGCTGGCTGCAGACACGATGAACACCGGGGAGTTGAGGTGAGCAGGAACTCTGTAGAAGCAACGGAGGCAGCGGATAGGAATCAGCTGGTGCAGACACGATGAACACAGGAGAGTTGAAGTGAGTAGGAACTCTGTAGAAACAACGGAGGCAGCGGATAGGAATCAGCTGGTGTAGACACGATGAACACAGGAGAGTTGAAGTGGTCTGGAAACCACAATAGAAATAACAGGAATCAGCAGGAGCTGAATACACGAGGAAACACAGGAACACCTTCAGAGGCTCATGGGAATGAGACTCCAAGATCAGGCCACGAGGTATTGACCACAGGTGCTTTAAATAGGGAGTGTTGCCTGATCAGCCAATTAATGAAAAGTAACAGATACTGAAGGCTTGAAAGGGCTGCACATGCGCAGACCCTTAGGATGGCGGACGGCCACGGTTCCTAAACATACGAGAAGTAGCACTCACAGTCCGGTGAGTGACACGGATAACAGATTACATTGGTTTTATCTGTAGGTCACAGGAATTACAGCAGGTAAGTACGTTGTAAATGTGATTAAGGGATGAAAAGTCCCTCATTAAATTTTTAAATATAATAAAGTGAGTAGGTGTTAGGAGCATACAAACCAAACAATTGGCTGATATAATCATGTGACCTGTATGGTTGCTATCAACGTCGCTAAGCGACGTCACTAAGCGACGTCACTTATTATGGGAGGTTCTTCTCCTTTATAAGACTGGTTAACGTACACCTCGGCTTACCTTGAAAAAGCCTGTTAGCGAAACGCGTGTCGTCAAACGCTGCGTCTGCTGCTTATTATGACTCAGATCTAGAAATACTCTAAGATTGTTCACTGAGACAGTCTATTATTAGATAGCGGAAGATAGCAGGAATGGCGCTTATCAGACTAACCATTCTTTATTAGAGCTCAGTAAGATTAGAAGCTCTATAAACTACATTAGAATTTGATAAATATTAGTCTGAATGAATGATATTTGTTTAAAAGAATGAGTGAGAATGCATCATTCACTATACTAACCTATAAAAGGGGAGTGTTAATCAGTCTCTAAAGGGGGAGTGAATAAGAGGCTTAGATCTATATTATAAGAAACACCCTAAGACTATCTACTGAGTAAACTTACCAGGCAGCCATCGACTGATATTTATGAGATTAATCTATCCTCATTAGAGCCCCGCTAGATCAGGAGTTTCATAAAAAACATATCTAAATTTGAATACTTTAACTTCAAATGAATGATGTCTTCCTAAAGGAATGAGTGAAGATGTTATAAATCACTGAATAGACCAGCGCAGCTGGGTAGCTTTTTTCTACCTTCTAAACAGTTACTCACATTTATGGTGTATACATTCCACATCCTATCTTAATATTTCACTTTAAGTTCTTCAATGGAATTATTCCTTAATGTTATCATATTTTAATATTAATCAATAAAGTTATACATTTTAAAGGCCTAAGACCATTTAGTGCCTCTATTCTCAGACACACCTTTTCTCTCTCTTGTAAATAGTACTGATTCCAATGTAGTGTGTGAGTGCACCCCCCACTGCATATTATGAGGATGAAAATAATTCCCTTATCAGATAATTTGAAAGGAGCATTAATGTTCCACTTGGTGCGGTGCAATTTATTTAAAATTGTGAGTTAGCCCACTCCCTTGGCTGAGAAGCAACCCACACATGAAAGGTCTCAGGATGCTTTACTGTTGGCATGACACAGGACTGATGGTAGCGCTCACCTTTCCATCTCCGGACAAGCATTTTTACAGATGCCCCAAACAATCTGAAAGGGATTCATCAGAGAAAATGACTTTACCCCAGTCCTCAGCTGTCCAATCCCTGTACCTTTTGCAGATTATCAGTCTGTATCGGATGTTTTTCATGGAGAGAAGTGGCTTCTTTGCTGGCCTTCTTGACACCAGGCCATCCTCCAAAAGTCTTCGATGCACTCACACCTGCCCGTTGCCATTCCTGAGCAAGCTCTGCACTGGTGGTGCCCCAATCCGGCAGCTGCATCAACTTTAGGTGACGGTCCTGGCGCTTGCTGGACGTTCTTGGGTGCCCTAAAGCCTTCTTCACAACTAATGAAGCACTTTCCTTGAAGTTCTTAATGATCCGGTAAATGGTTGATTTATGGGCAATCTTACTAGCAGCAATATCCTTGCCTGTGAAGCCCTTTCTGTACAAAGCAATGATGACTGCACGTGTTTCCTTGCAGATAACCATGGTTAACAGAGGAAGAACAATGATTTCAAGCACCTCCCTCCTTTTAAAGCTTCCAGTTAGAATCACTGACCTGATGTCAGCTGGTCCTTTTATGGCAGGGCTGAAATGTAGTGGAAATGTGGTTTTTGGGATAAATTTCATTGTCATGGCAAAGAGGGACTTTGAAATTAATTGCAATTCACCTGATCAATTTTCATGACATTCTGGAGTATATGCAAATTGTCATCCTAAAAACTGAGGCAGCAGACTTTGTGAAAAATAATATTTGTGTCATTCTCAAACCTTTTGCCCATGACTGTACAATGCTAAGATTCCCACTGCTCCACTCAGCAGTACAATAACAGGTAAATATTATATACAATCTGTCAAGAAACGGGGGTGCTACATGACTGAGAACCTTTTATTCATCACCCGTTTCTCACAGTTTAATGTACTTTTTAATCCTTGGCCCAGTGTAAGTATATACACCACAGCATCGGTGTATTACATGTATTTATATTTCATGTTATTAGGTACATTTTGCACTTGCTATTACCTGCAATATTGTATGTATTAGAAATATAAAGAATATTGCCATATTGTGTGAAAGTAACAGGACAGCAGAAGTAATTTTGCTTGTGTTAGCTAATGTAATTACCATTTATCTCTAATGTCCATTGTTATGAGGTATGGCATAGACCTGGTTTGTAATCAGAACAATGTCTGAGTGACTTGACATAGCTAGTTGGCAGCCCATGTTAATTATCTAGGTCAGCAGGTAATCTAAGAGGTAATGAGGTTAGAACTTCTAGATGATATGCAATGTGCCTCCACAGTAATATACTGGCTGAAAAAGCATTGGGAAATGCATTAATATGTATCAGTATAAATGCTATTGTATCAAACTGTATCACAGACTCAGATTGTGTGATGCTGCAGATACAATGTGTCAAATGTCTTAGTGTTTCATGTAAACGTGAAGTGTCATTCCTTGATGTTATATTGTAACCCTTTGTTTAGTGTATTCAGCCAAATAGCTAATTGAGTCAATCCATTCTATTGTATAATCAAGGTAACAGAGACTGTATGTCTAACAGTTAAAGTGTCCACTGATAGACCCTGTAGTCAGGGGGAGGAGTGAGATATTTGACCCTACTCCCTGTGCATACAGCCAAGAATATAGGGAGAGCAGAATGTCAAGAGAGCTATTCTAGCTTGGAGGATCCTGGTGTACAAGACATCAGCGAAAAGGACTCTGGGCCAGGAATCGTGGTGCCGCTGGAGGAAACCCTACCAAGACATAGTGAGCGTGAGCCAGTAACCCAGACTGGGCGACACTGTAACTGTCTAGCTAATCGGTAGTGGTAATATTGCGGGAGGAGAAGACTCTGAAAGAGACTGAGATTATTACATTGGAGTGCTGACTGCAAGAGGCTGCTGGAGGATACATGCTACCAATTACCCTATAACTTGTGAACGTCTTGTGGTGTTGTGCTGTCATAATAAAGCCGTATTTTGGATATATTCTGGTCTACCCAAGTGAGTTGAATCCCACAGAGGGTAACTGTCATCCCAGCTAAGGGTGGTATCCTCACACAATGCTATGTGTCACACTGCTCTAACAGGTAATATTATATACAATGCAACATGTCACACTGCTCTAACAGGTAATATTATATACAATGCTACGTATCACACTGCTCTAACAGGTAATATTATATACAATGCTACATGTCACACTGCTCTAACAGATAATACTATATACAATGCTACATGTCACACTGCTCTAACAGATAATATTATATACAATGCTACGTGTCACACTGCTCTAACAGATAATATTATATACAATGCTACGTTTCACACTGCTCTAACAGATAATATTATATACAATGCTATGTGTCACACTGCTCTAACAGGTAATATTATATACAATGCTACGTGTCACACTGCTCTAACAGGTAATATTATATACAATGCTACATGTCACACTGCTCTAACAGGTAATATTATATACAATGCTACGTGTCACACTGCTCTAACAGATAATATTATATACAATGCTACGTGTCACACTGCTCTAACAGATAATATTATATACAATGCTATGTGTCACACTGCTCTAACAGGTAATATTATATACAATGTTACGTGTCACACTGCTCTAACAGGTAATATTATATACAATGCTACGTGTCACACTGCTCTAACAGATAATATTATATACAATGCTACATGTCACACTGCTCTAACAGATAATATTATATACAATGCTACGTGTCACACTGCTCTAACAGGTAATATTATATACCATGCTACGTGTCACACTGCTCTAACAGGTAATATTATATACAATGCTACATGTCACACTGCTCTAACAGATAATATTATATACAATGCTACGTGTCACACTGCTCTAACAGATAATATTATATACAATGCTACGTGACACACTGCTCTAACAGGTAACATTATATACAATGCTACGTGTCACACTGCTCTAACAGATAATATTATATACAATGCTACATGTCACACTGCTCTAACAGATAATACTATATACAATGCTACGTGTCACACTGCTCTAACAGATAATATTATATACAATGCTACATGTCACACTGCTCTAACAGATAATATTATATACAATGCTACATGTCACACTGTTCTAACAGATAATATTATATACAATGCTACATGTCACACTGTTCTAACAGATAATATTATATACAATGCTACGTGTCTCACTGCTCTAACAGATAATATTATATACAATGCTACATGTCACACTGCTCTAACAGATAATATTATATACAATGCTACATGTCACACTGCTCTAACAGATAATATTATATACAATGCTACATGTCACACTGCTCTAACAGATAATATTATATACAATGCTACATGTCACACTGCTCTAACAGGTAACATTATATACAATGCTACGTGTCACACTGCTCTAATAGGTAATATTATATACAATGCTACGTGTCACACTGCTCTAACAGATAATATTATATACAATGCTACGTGTCACACTGCTCTAACAGATAATATTATATACAATGCTACGTGTCACACTGCTCTAACAGATAATATTATATACAATGCTACATGTCACACTGCTCTAACAGATAATATTATATACAATGCTACGTGTCACACTGCTCTAACAGATAATATTATATACAATGCTACATGTCACACTGCTCTAACAGGTAATATTATATACAATGCTACGTGTCACACTGCTCTAACAGGTAATATTATATACAATGCTACGTGTCACACTGCTCTAACAGATAATATTATATACAATGCTACGTGACACACTGCTCTAACAGGTAACATTATATACAATGCTACGTGTCACACTGCTCTAACAGATAACATTATATACAATGCTATGTGTCACACTGCTCTAACAGATAATACTATATACAATGCTACGTGTCACACTGCTCTAACAGATAATATTATATACAATGCTACGTGTCTCACTGCTCTAACAGATAATATTATATACAATGCTACATGTCACACTGCTCTAACAGATAATATTATATACAATGCTACATGTCACACTGCTCTAACAGGTAACATTATATACAATGCTACGTGTCACACTGCTCTAACAGGTAATATTATATACAAT
This sequence comes from Mixophyes fleayi, assembly GCF_038048845.1. Lineage (NCBI taxonomy): Eukaryota > Metazoa > Chordata > Amphibia > Anura > Limnodynastidae > Mixophyes > Mixophyes fleayi. The sequence goes on along the minus strand of NC_134403.1, from coordinate 1,235,029 downwards.
GCTACGTGTCACACTGCTCTAACAGATAATACTATATACAATGCTACGTGTCCCACTGCTCTAACAGATAATATTATATACAATGCTACATGTCACACTGCTCTAACAGATAATATTATATACAATGCTACATGTCACACTGTTCTAACAGATAATATTATATACAATGCTACGTGTCACACTGCTCTAACAGATAATACTATATACAATGCTACGTGTCCCACTGCTCTAACAGATAATATTATATACAATGCTACATGTCACACTGCTCTAACAGATAATATTATATACAATGCTACATGTCACACTGTTCTAACAGATAATATTATATACAATGCTACGTGTCACACTGCTCTAACAGATAATATTATATACAATGCTACGTGTCACACTGTTCTAACAGATAATATTATATACAATGCTACGTGTCTCACTGCTCTAACAGATAATATTATATACAATGCTACATGTCACACTGCTCTAACAGATAATATTATATACAATGCTACATGTCACACTGCTCTAACAGATAATATTATATACAATGCTACGTGTCACACTGCTCTAACAGATAATATTATATACAATGCTACATGTCACACTGCTCTAACAGATAATATTATATACAATGCTACATGTCACACTGTTCTAACAGATAATATTATATACAATGCTACGTGTCTCACTGCTCTAACAGATAATATTATATACAATGCTACATGTCACACTGCTCTAACAGATAATATTATATACAATGCTACATGTCACACTGCTCTAACAGGTAACATTATATACAATGCTACGTGTCACACTGCTCTAACAGATAATATTATATACAATGCTACATGTCACACTGTTCTAACAGATAATATTATATACAATGCTACATGTCACACTGTTCTAACAGATAATATTATATACAATGCTACGTGTCTCACTGCTCTAACAGGTAATATTATATACAATGCTACGTGTCACACTGCTCTAATAGGTAATATTATATACAATGCTACGTGTCACACTGCTCTAACAGATAATATTATATACAATGCTACGTGTCACACTGCTCTAACAGGTAATATTATATACAATGCTACATGTCACACTGCTCTAATAGGTAATATTATATACAATGCTACGTGTCACACTGCTCTAACAGATAATATTATATACAATGCTACGTGTCACACTGCTCTAACAGGTAATACTATATACAATGCTACGTGTCCCACTGCTCTAACAGATAATATTATATACAATGCTACATGTCACACTGCTCTAACAGATAATATTATATACAATGCTACATGTCACACTGCTCTAACAGGTAACATTATATACAATGCTACGTGTCACACTGCTCTAACAGGTAATATTATATACAATGCTACGTGTCACACTGCTCTAACAGATAATATTATATACAATGCTACGTGTCACACTGCTCTAACAGGTAACATTATATACAATGCTACGTGTCACACTGCTCTAACAGGTAATATTATATACAATGCTACGTGTCACACTGCTCTAACAGATAATATTATATACAATGCTACATGTCACACTGCTCTAACAGATAATATTATATACAATGCTACATGTCACACTGTTCTAACAGATAATATTATATACAATGCTACATGTCACACTGCTCTAACAGGTAATATTATATACAATGCTACGTGTCTCACTGCTCTAACAGATAATATTATATACAATGCTACATGTCACACTGCTCTAACAGGTAATATTATATACAATGCTACATGTCACACTGCTCTAACAGGTAATATTATATACAATGCTACGTGTCACACTGCTCTAACAGATAATATTATATACAATGCTACATGTCACACTGCTCTAACAGATAATATTATATACAATGCTACGTGTCTCACTGCTCTAACAGATAATATTATATACAATGCTACATGTCACACTGCTCTAACAGGTAACATTATATACAATGCTACGTGTCACACTGCTCTAACAGGTAATATTATATACAATGCTACATGTCACACTGCTCTAACAGGTAATATTATATACAATGCTACATGTCACACTGCTCTAACAGGTAACATTATATACAATGCTACGTGTCACACTGCTCTAACAGGTAATATTATATACAATGCTACATGTCACACTGCTCTAACAGGTAATATTATATACAATGCTACATGTCACACTGCTCTAACAGATAATATTATATACAATGCTACATGTCACACTGTTCTAACAGATAATATTATATACAATGCTACGTGTCTCACTGCTCTAACAGATAATATTATATACAATGCTATATGTCACACTGCTCTAACAGGTAATATTATATACAATACTACATGTCACACTGCTCTAACAGGTAATATTATATACAATGCTACGTGTCACACTGCTCTAACAGGTAATATTATATACAATGCTACATGTCACACTGCTCTAACAGGTAATATTATATACAATGCTACATGTCACACTGCTCTAACAGATAATATTATATACAATGCTACATGTCACACTGTTCTAACAGATAATATTATATACAATGCTACGTGTCTCACTGCTCTAACAGATAATATTATATACAATGCTATATGTCACACTGCTCTAACAGGTAATATTATATACAATACTACATGTCACACTGCTCTAACAGGTAATATTATATACAATGCTACATGTCACACTGCTCTAGCAGGTAATATTATATACAATGCTATGTGTCACACTGCTCTAACAGGTAATATTATATACAATGCTATGTGTCACACTGCTCTAACAGGTAATATTATATACAATGCTACGTGTCACACTGCTCTAACAGATAATATTATATACAATGCTACGTGTCACACTGCTCTAACAGATAATATTATATACAATGCTACATGTCACACTGCTCTAACAGGTAATATTATATACAATGCTACGTGTCACACTGCTCTAACAGGTAATATTATATACAATGCTACGTGTCACACTGCTCTAACAGGTAATATTATATACAATGCTACGTGTCACACTGCTCTAACAGGTAATATTATATACAATGCTACGTGTCACACTGCTCTAACAGGTAATATTATATACCATTCTACATGTCACACTGCTCTAACAGATAATATTATATACAATGCTACGTGTCACAATGCTCTAACAGGTAATATTATATACAATGCTGCGTGTCACACTGCTCTAACAGGTAATATTATATACAATGCTACGTGTCACACTGCTCTAACAGATAATATTATATACAATGCTACGTGTCACACTGCTCTAACAGATAATATTATATACAATGCTACGTGTCACACTGCTCTAACAGGTAACATTATATACAATGCTACGTGTCACACTGCTCTAACAGGTAATATTATATACAATGCTACATGTCACACTGCTCTAACAGATAATATTATATACAATGCTACATGTCACACTGCTCTAACAGATAATATTATATACAATGCTACGTGTCACACTGCTCTAACAGGTAATATTATATACAATGCTACATGTCACACTGCTCTAACAGATAATATTATATACAATGCTACGTGTCACACTGCTCTAACAGGTAACATTATATACAATGCTACATGTCACACTGCTCTAACAGATAATATTATATACAATGCTACGTGTCACAGATCAGGAACATTTACAGAGATCCAGTCACTCACTTCCAGCTGCGGGAACTCTCCAGCATTAATACTAATCCTGCGGATCCCATTCATGGACAGATCCAGTTCTCTGAGAGCAGGAAATGTCCGGAAGCTCTCTGAGTAACAAGAGGTAACAGAGAGAAGTTATTACATTACAGATGACCCACTGACCGTATTCATACTCAGTACTCTCCGGAGCAGTAATAATGACCAGTACAGAGCACTTATCGCACCATCCGTGTCGGGTCTGAGGCCCCTAATTTCAGCCACTGGTTCTCTTTTTCTCTAGATTCAACTATTGTTACTTATTTATACATTTTGCAACTACATAAATGTGTTAGTAAGAAAATGTGTCAGTAAATCTGTGTAGAGTTGTGAGTTTTTGATGTAATAATATCCCTTATACATTACAGAGATCTCCTACAGATCCCCGTTCAGAGCTATTATTTATATTTAGTTATTTTCAGGTGTAAAGTGAGTAAGCGCCTGCGATAGCCCCAAGAACATTTCAGGGTAACAACCAAAGAACAGTGAGCCCTGATTTGTATCCAATCAGAATGATTTATTACTGGATTACTGTGTAAAAGGATTCGGCACTTACCCAGAGTCAGCAGATTCTCGGCTGAGTTCATATAGACCACACAGGTAAACTGCACAAACTCCTCCGCCTTGGCCTAGAGAGAGGAACACAGAGCGGTGGCAGCTGTGCAGACTGGAACTTACATTAACTACAGATATTATACATAACTCACCAGTATCTACATGTATCACTGGGTTCTTAATGTCATCCAGGCATTGTCCTGCTATTGTTAAAGTACATGTCCCAGAAAACAACCAGGACAGATATTTATTCACAGCGTTTTGCAAATTTATTCAACCCCCTAAAAAGTCAACAGATTTGTCTGTTTACAAATTACATATACACAGATTGTTCCAGACAGTATTTTTATTGTAAACCATTAGGCTCTTAAAGTACATTTTCAAACTCCTAGTTCAAAATCTGTCCGCAGGTTTATTTAATAAAAATAAAAACTGAAAAATGATGTTTGCATAAGTATTCAACCCCAGCAGACTAGTAGTTGGTAGAACCCTTTGCTGCAGTAACAGCTTTAAGTCTGTTGGGGTATGTTTTTACCAGATTTGTTCTTCTTTGTAGATGTGCTCCAGGTTGTTCAGGTTGGTTGGATGACGTCTGTGGACTGTAATTGGATTGAGATCTGGGGGTAAATGTATTAACCTCCAGATTGTTGAACTCCCGCGAGTTCGCCGTCTTCAGCACTTAAATTTAAAGCGGCGCTGCCTTGTAAAGGGAAACATCCCTTTAGCGCTCTCCGACCAGCCATATAAACTTTGGCGCCGTCTCGAGCCAATCAAGGCTCGCAGTGGCAAGGCCCCAGAAGTCAGCTGGCGACGGTGAGCAAGAAGAGAGGACGGTGTGGGACCACAGCAGAAAACAGAAGACTGGCCGTCAGCGGAGACAGAGAGCCCTTTTCAGAGCTAAGAGCTATTCTGTCTAGTGAAGACCCGGCAGGAGTCCCTGGAGGACGGTGGCGGCAAGAAGAGGACCTACGCCAAAGAAACGAGAGGTCTCCCTGGATCAGGTAAGGACCCCTGGGCACCACCTCTCCCAGGCCTGCGCCCGCACTCTTGACACTATCTATTCTGGCCACTGATCTCTCACCGGGCACAAGGCCCAAACGGCACCACAGTTAGGGGGGGGGGGGGGCACTGTAGGCTGTCTTTGAGCATTAGGCCCATAGCCAGGTAAGGGGCTCAGCCCCTGAGAGCAGGGCACAGGGCCCTTAGTTAGTTAGGTTGGTGCATTAGGCCCCATTACCAGGGAAGTGTGCAGCCCCATAGTCTAGGCGCTAGGCCCCCAGGGTAGGGTCAATTTGGTCGCTGGGGCCCACAGCAAATAGAGACTAGCCTTTCGTCATCGGGGGGGCAATAGGCCCGGAACGCCGTCCAGTTTAAGCAGGCTCTGTGCAGAGTAGGAAGATTTACTGTGCATTGTTGTACTGTATCGCACTGCGTGGGTTGTGGGGATTGTGTTTCCTCTCCAGGAGCAAGATGCCAGAGTCCCATTGGAGGTAGGCTCTGGTGCCCGGTCCGTTCTCTGGCCACACTTGAGCCCCGGAGGCATTGTAGTGCAGCCCTTTTGAGTTCCGGGGGTGTTACCCGCGGTTCCATTTGGGTGTCTGTTGCTAAATTCCGGCAGGTTAGCCTGACGGTTCCACTGCAGACAGTGTACTGTGGGGTCGGGCGGGGTTCACCTGAGTTCCGGCAGTGCTACTGACGTTTCCAGGTGGGAACCACCAGACCCGGTGGCATTTGCTGGCAAGTGTAGCTTTGTTACCTTAACTTTGGGTAACAACTACTGGTTAGTAGAGCGTTTGGGCGAGAACGTTCTCTGTCCCAAATACTCGCATCACCCCGTGTCCAAGCCGGAGTTAGACGGGGTGACAGCAGACGTAATCGAGCGAGTGTCTCCGTTCCTGTTTGTAGCCCCGGACAGACCCTTCCCCCTCCCCTCTCCCTTGGTAGGCACGTCACTCTTTTTGTCTCATCTGCAGACGGAAGGGGAGCAATCGGACTGAAGTATGGTGGTGGGTGGTGGGTTAACTCCAGCCGGAAGACGCAACACCTTCCATAGCAGTCCCTCAGGATCGGGCGAGTACCTCCAGTTAGACCAGGGAAACCACCCTTGTGGGTACGTGGGGTAGCGACCCCCTCAGTAGCAATGCTGAATTTAGAATTATTAGTTTTACTCAACTCTTGGCTATTTAGCAACACTACTTAAAGGACACCCACATTTTGGTGTATTCAGCAGGATCCCGACAGGAAGCTATGGAGTATAGGGACGACAACCTCGCAGCACACGATGAAATACAGGTAAGCCAACCGCCGGGGGAGAGCCTGCAGGGTCCTCTGAGCTTAGCACCCCTCGCCATGGACCAGCCCCCGTGGTTGGTGATGCATCCAGGGTTCGAGGAACCTGATGTTATCAGACTGGGAGGAGCGGCTGAGAGGGACCATACGGCTAAACGGCGTGCAAGAGGACTTGCCGGCCAACACGCTGGAGGGTGACGACCGACGCACCGTGCTCCTCTGCCAGCGGAATAATTTTAGGTTAGGGTACTTATATGGGGATCCGTCCTCCGTTATGACGCTGCTCAGATGGTTCTTCACGCAGTTCCAACGGGAAGACGAGACTATCTCCCAGTTTGCTATCGCCCTTCATGAAATGCTAGTGGAACTTCAGAAGAAAGATGAAGAGGGATTGGGCCATCCCGAACGGCTCCTGAAGGACCAGTTCATCACGGGACTCCAGAATGTCCGATCACGTGCGGATGGTGAAGGAAATTACCTTCCATCAGGCACAGACAGACACCAATGATTGGGAGGGTGTGTCCGAGATCTGACCGACGTGATTCGGCAGACGAAAGAGGAGATGGGGCAACTGAAGGAGGTGGGAGAACTAAAGAGTGCCTGAGGAGAGCGGGAGAATGCCAGAAGTGGAATGAGGGACGGGCAGCGGCGACGGCCTTCGGGCGGGCCTCGATGTTGGTAGTGCGGATGCATGGGACACTTGGCCAGGAGTTGTCCCAAAGTGGGGCACTGATCGGCTTTAAACCAGAAACCCCTGCGGTATAGGGACCTACCGCAGGGGAAGCTGACAAAGAAAAGCATATCGCCAATTCGGCAGAATTGGTGGGAGAGTGTCCCGTAGTCATGGCTCGCCTGCAAGACCACCATCAACGTTGTCTGTTGGACACCGGATCACAAGTGACGTCCATGACTTCATCCTGTTTCCAGAAGTATTACCGCCACCTACAACAAGAACAGACAGGAACCTGGATTACTTTCACGGCCGCTAATCACTCACTATGGGCGATCCTTGGGGAACCAGGGCATTGTAGTGGTGGATAGCTCGGAATTACAACACAGACCGGTAATTCTTGGGCTGAACATCCTGCGGTGATTGGATCAAGTTTTGTGTTAGAAGAAAGGTCCTTCCTACTGGAAAGAGCTAAGAGTACAGCGGTCCGTCCAGCAGGCGCTGCAAAGTGTGATTCGCTGGTGTGGTCCGGCCCTGCAGGGAGATCGCTCGGCATCTCTTGGCTTGATCCGCACCAACTACTGTCAAGCAGTGGTAGTCTCACCCAGACAGGAGCCTCCTACCTCCATCCTGTTGTGGATGGAGGTAGGGACACGGCAAAGCTTGGAAGACTGGGAAGTCCTCATTGAGCCGGTTGGACCGCCGGAGACGGAGGCCACCCACGATTGATCGCACTTCGGCCCTAGTATAGGATGGAAGAGTTCCCATCCGTTTCTGCAACGTGGGTGACCAGCTTCAGAGGATACCTCCAAACACACTGCTGGCTCAGATCCAGCCAGCGGAAGAGGAAGAAGTGGAGGCAAATCCGGGCTTGACGTTGTCCCCAGCCCCACAAAAGCCCTGAACCATGGTGGTCCTAATGACCCCCACTGAGGTACCTACTCCCACTTGGAACGGAAGGGTAATCCATGAGAATATGGATGTGTCCGGAGAAGAAATTTCACCCAGGGAGGTCCAACAACTAGAGGAAATCCTGTGGAGAAGACAACAAGTGTTTTCCCATCACGAGGATGATTTTGGGTTCACCAACCAAAACGCTATTGTCACGGGCACTAGGAGTCTTTGCCCAGGAAATCACCAGATGTTTGCTTACCAGAGTAATATAGATGGTAATAGGTACTCTGGTAGCAGGGTGACAACGGAACTGGAGGAACAGCAGATGGTGAGAGAATGCTCGAGGAAAGTCTATGACTAGCAGCACTGGTAGTGAGTATATAATTGAACACGAGGAACTGGATGGACAAGGAAACGTGAGGGTAGTCAGTGGTCTGCGTATAGCAAGTTGTACCACTGCTATAGTGAGGAGGAATGTCCAGAGGTAGCAAGGAGGTAGTGAGAGTCAGCGGTCTGCGTATAGCAAGTTGTACCGCTGTCTAGGTAAAGGAATGGAATCCAGGTGAAGGTAGATAACAGGGAAGTCAGTGGTCTGTGTATAGCAAGTTGTACCACTGCTATGTGAGAGGATACTTGAAACTGGTGTCACAGGGAACTGGAAGCAGTGGTCTGCATATAGCAAGTTGTACCACTGCAATATATATGTGAGGAGGGCACGAGGAGATGAATGCTATGCAGAGTATACACGGGTACACAGAACTTGATCCCACGATGATATCACAATACAATGATAACAGAGCAGCACTGCTAAAGTATACAAAGTCACAATAACAATCCAGGCAAATAGGAGAAAAAGTCAATGGTAGCAATAGTCTCAGTGGATAGAGGACTCCGGAGGAGAACACAACACAGTCCAGCTAGATATGCAATACACAAGCAAAGTCAATGAGAAGTATGCATACCGCGGTTCAGGAGAGCAGGCTGTCAGAGAGACGTGCAGGGATACCTGAACGGCTGAAGGCCGGCAGGAGGAGAGATCACTGGAAGGTGGAAGCGGTAATCAAGTTGGTGCAGCGCACGGCAGGTAAACCATCATGAACGAGGCAATACTCTGGAAGCAGTAGTAAATGGAACTGGAACTTGAAGAACACGGGAGAGTTGAGGTGGTCTGAACTCCAGTAGCAGAGATGGAAGCAGCGGAGCGCTGACCCGATGAACACAGGAGAGTTGAGATGAGCTGGAACTCTGTAGAAGCAACGGAGGCAGCGGATAGGAATCAGCTGGCTGCAGACACGATGAACACCGGGGAGTTGAGGTGAGCAGGAACTCTGTAGAAGCAACGGAGGCAGCGGATAGGAATCAGCTGGTGCAGACACGATGAACACAGGAGAGTTGAAGTGAGTAGGAACTCTGTAGAAACAACGGAGGCAGCGGATAGGAATCAGCTGGTGTAGACACGATGAACACAGGAGAGTTGAAGGGAGTAGGAACTCTGTAGAAACAACGGAGGCAGCGGATAGGAATCAGCTGGTGTAGACACGATAAACACAGGAGAGTTGAAGTGGTCTGGAAACCACAATAAAAATAACAGGAATCAGCAGGAGCTGAAAACACGAGGAAACACAGGAACACCTTCAGAAGCTCATGGGAATGAGACTCCAAGATCAGGCAACGAGGTATTGACCACAGGTGCTTTAAATAGGGAGTGTTGCCTGATCAGCCAATTAATGAAAAGTAACAGATACTGAAGGCTTGAAAGGGCTGCACATGCGCAGACCCTCAGGATGGCGGACGGCCACGGTTCCTAAACACACGAGAAGTAGCACTCACAGTCCGGTGAGTGACAGTACCCCCCCTTTTAAAGGTGGGCACAGAACACCTGGAACCGGGTTTGTCCGGAAACTTGGAGTAGAACTTCTTAAGAAGAGTTGGAGCGTTGAGATCTTCTGCTTTGATCCATGAACGCTCCTCAGGACCAAAGCCCTTCCAATGAACGAGGAAACGAAGAACTCCTCGCGAAATTTTTGCATCTAATATGTGAGTAATCTCAAAGTCCTCCTCTTGATGAATTTGAACTGGCCGAGGTGCTGAAGGAGGGACCGAGAAACGGTTGATGATAAGAGGTTTGAGCAAAGACACATGGAAGGCATTGGAAATACGAAGGTTCTTAGGAAGTAGAAGTTTGAAACAAACTGGATTTATCACTTGAATGATCCTATACGGACCAATAAAACGAGGAGCGAACTTCATAGATGGGACCTTCAAACGAATATTTTTGGTTGATAACCAAACACGATCTCCGATTTTCAGTGGTGGAATAGCCCGTCTCTTTTTATCTGCAAAAGACTTATATCTGGCAGAAGTCTTCTTTAAACAGGTTTTGACCTGCGACCAAATATTTTTGAAGGTTTGGCAAATAGTCTCTACAGCAGGAACTTGGGTGGGAGGGAGGGCAGGAAATTCCGGAAAAGACGGATGGTGACCGTAAACCACAAAGAATGGAGTTTTAGAAGATGACTCATGGTACATGTTGTTGTGAGCGAATTCAGCCCATGGAAGCAATTCTACCCAGTTGTCTTGGTTGGCTGAAGAGAACATCCTTATAAAAGTCTCAAGATCTTGATTGACCCTTTCGGTTTGTCCGTTTGATTGAGGATGGTAGGAGGATGAGAGTGATAATCGTATGCCCAAGGTCTTACAGAGGGCCCGCCAGAATCTGGAAACGAATTGTACTCCTCTATCTGAAACAATCTCGGACGGACATCCATGAATACGGAAGATTTCTTTGATGAAATAATCAGCCAGAGTAGAAGAAGAAGGCAAACCAGTCAAGGGAACGAAATGCGCCATCTTCGAAAATCTGTCCACCACTACCCAAATAGTATTGCAGTTTTTACTAGGCGGAAGATCAGTAACAAAGTCCATACTAATATGGGTCCACGGCTTGGAAGGAATTTGTAGTGGTTGAAACAAACCCGCTGGAGTTCTGCGGGGAGTCTTAAACTGGGAACACAATTCACAAGCAGCCACAAAATCTTTGACATCTCTCCTCATAGAAGGCCACCAGTAACTTCGAGAAAGAATTTCAAAGGTCTTGCGTTCACCAGAGTGTCCAGAAAAACGAGAAGAGTGAAACCACAAAAGGATTTTCTTCCGAAGAGCAGGAGGCACGAGGGTTTTCCCAAATGGTAGCACTTTAGTGGAAGAAGCAGCCAGAGAAACTCATTTGGGGTCTAATATAGAGTGGTTGGGACCATCTTCAACGTCTGAGGACGTCACAAAAGCTCGAGATAGAGCGTCTGCTTTTTTATTCTTTGCAGCTGGTTTGAAGGTTATGATTAGTTCAAAACGAGAAAAGAAAAGAGACCATCTTGCTTGACGAGGATTCAAACATTGAGCAGACTGTAAATATGACAAATTCTTATGATCAGTAAAAATTGTCACAGGATGACGAGCTCCCTCCAACAAGTATCTCCACTCCTCTAATGCTACTTTAATAGCCAGCAACTCCTTGTCCCCGATGGTGTAATTCTTCTCCGCAGGCAGAAGACCCCGAGAGTAAAAGGCACAAGGATGGAATTTTTGTTGCTCTGAACTTTGGGAGAGAATGGCTCCTAAACCAACATTAGAGGCATCTACCTCTAGGAAGAAGGGAAGCGTCACATCAGGCTGTCGAAGAATAGGAGCAGTGGAAAAGGACTCTTTAAGAAACTGGAAGGCTTGAAGGGCCTCGGAGGACCATTGCTTAGTATTGGCCCCTTTACGAGTTAGGGCCACAATAGGAGATGCAATTGAGGAGAAATCTTGAATGAAGCGTCTATAGTAATTGGCAAAACCTAAAAAACGCTGAATTGCACGAACAGTAGTTGGCTGAGGCCAATGTAACACAGCATTCACCTTTTCTGGATCCATCTGAAGACCAACTCCGGAGACAATATATCCCAGAAATGGAATCTGGGGCAACTCGAATGAACATTTTTCTAACTTGCAGAATAATGAATTTTTCCGGAGTCTGGAAAGGACCTCTGCCACATGTTGATGATGGGAAGGCAGGTCCTGCGAAAAGATCAATATGTCGTCCAGATAGACGACGACACAAACATATAACAAGTCCCGGAAGATCTCATTAATGAAACCCTGGAAAACAGCGGGGGCATTACATAACCCGAAAGGCATTACTAAGTATTCAGAATGCCCATCTCTGGTGTTGAAAGCTGTTTTCCATTCGTCACCGGACCTGATTCTAATTAAATTGTAGGCACCACGAAGATCCAACTTGGTAAAGATCCGAGCTCCCTTAATACGATCAAATAACTCCGTAATAAGTGGAATGGGATACCGATTTTTGATAGTTATGGCATTAAGTCCACGGAAATCAATACAGGGGCGTAATGATCCATCCTTCTTTTTAACAAAGAAAAACCCGGCTCCAGCGGGAGAGGTAGAAGGTCGAATAAATCCTCGCTGGAGATTCTCTTGAATGTATTCAGATGTAGCTTGAGTTTTAGGTAACGAAAGTGGATACACACGACCCCTGGGAGGAGTCTTGCCAGGTTGAAGATCAATCGGACAATCCCTCGAACGATGAGGAGGAAGACGTTCAGACTGGGTTTTATCAAATACATCGGCAAACGAAGCATACTGAGGAGGAAGTCCCGGTGAGGAAGGTGAAATGGAGGATTGCTGTATTTTAAGAGGAACGACTTGAGAGAGACAACGATGATGACATTCAGTTCCCCAAGACGTAACTTGAGGAGTGTGCCAGTCAATCTTGGGAGAGTGACGTTGAAGCCATGGAAGGCCTAATACAATCGGACTTGTAGTAACAGGAAGAATTAAAAATGAAATTTCTTCTTGGTGTAATACACCAATTTGAAGGGTTACTGGAGACGTACTCTGAGTGATGAGACCATTAATAATGCGTGATCCATCGATAGCAGTCACAGTAATGGGTGTCTTCAAAGTAATCACTGGTAGAGACCATTGATTCACGAGGGATTTCGAAATAAAGTTTCCCGCAGCTCCAGAGTCAATAAGTGCTTGGGACTTAAAGGATTTGGTAGCAAAGGAAACTATAACATCAAAAGCACAAACTTTTAATTTCGTAGAACATGGAGAGGACTCCAGGAACCCTAACTTCACCTCTCCAGAACTGGTTAGGACCTGGCATTTCCCGATTTTTTTAGGGCATGAATTGAGCATATGAGTAGAATCAGCACAATAGATACAAAGTCTATTTTTTACTCTTCGGTCCCTCTCCTCTGAAGTTAATTTGGAGCGACCTATCTCCATGGGTATCACCGGAGATGAAGCTGGGCGAAGTTGAGGACTTGAGCTAAGAGGTGCTTTAACTGAAGTTGTTTTTTCAGACTCTCTTTCACGAAATCTCATGTCTACATGGTGGCAAAGAGAAATCAAATCTTCTAAAGAAGTAGGTAATTCTTGAGTAGTCAGTGCATCTTTAATTTTATCAGAAAGCCCTTGCCAGAAGGCGGCAATTAACGCTTCAGTGTTCCACTGAAGTTCAGAGGCTAATATCCTAAATTGAATGACGTACTGGCCTACTGTACGAGAACCCTGACGTAGACGGAGGATGCTGGATGCAGCGGAAATAACACGACCTTGTTCATCAAATACACTTCGGAACGTGGAAATAAATTTGGCACTATCCTGTAATAATGGATCATTTCTTTCCCACAGAGGGGAAGCCCATGCGAGAGCTTGTCCGGAAAACAAGGAAATGAGATAGGCCACTCTGGAACGATGAGTAGAGAAATTTTGAGGTTGGAGCTCAAAATGAACTGAGCATTGATTTAGAAAACCCCTGCATGTTTTGGGGTCTCCATCATATTTTGACGGAGTAGGCAGGTGAAGCGTGGAAGCCGTAGACACCTGGGATGGCACTGGGGAAACAGAGGAAAGCACAGGAGCATCAATAGTAGCTGTGATATTTTGCACAGACGTTCCTTGGGAGGCTAACGCCTGGTAACATTGCAGCAACAGTTGTTGGCGAGCATCCTGTTGTTCCATACGGGTAACCAGATGCTGCAGCATCTCTTTAGCTGTAGGTTCCGCATCTGGGTCTGTCATGGCCTGATCTTACTGTCACGGGCACTAGGAGCCTTTGCCCAGGAAATCACCAGATGTTGGCTTACCAGAGTAATATAGATGGTAATAGGTACTCTGGTAGCAGGGTGACAACGGAACTGGAGGAACAGCAGATGGTGAGAGAATGCTCGAGGAAAGTCTATGACTAGCAGCACTGGTAGTGAGTATATAATTGAACACGAGGAACTGGATGGACAAGGAAATGTGAGGGTAGTCAGTGGTCTGCATATAGCAAGTTGTACCACTGCTATAGTGAGGAGGAATGTCCAGAGGTAGCAAGGAGGTAGTGAGAGTCAGCGGTCTGCGTATAGCAAGTTGTACCGCTGTCTAGGTAAAGGAATGGAATCCAGGTGAAGGTAGATAACAGGGAAGTCAGTGGTCTGTGTATAGCAAGTTGTACCACTGCTATGTGAGAGGATACTTGAAACTGGTGTCACAGGGAACTGGAAGCAGTGGTCTGCATATAGCAAGTTGTACCACTGCAATATATATGTGAGGAGGGCACGAGGAGATGAATGCTATGCAGAGTATACACGGGTACACAGAACTTGATCCCACGATGATATCACAATACAATGATAACAGAGCAGCACTGCTAAAGTATACAAAGTCACAAAAACAATCCAGGCAAATAGGAGACAAAGTCAATGGTAGCAATAGTCTCAGTGGATAGAGGACTCCGGAGGAGAACACAACACAGTCCAGCTAGATATGCAAAACACCAGCAAAGTCAATGAGAAGTATGCATACCGCGGTTCAGGAGAGCAGGCTGTCAGAGAGACGTGCCGGGATACCTGAACGGCTGAAGGCCGGCAGGAGGAGAGATCACTGGAAGGTGGAAGCGGTAATCAAGTTGGTGCAGCGCACGGCAGGTAAACCATCATGAACGAGGCAATACTCTGGAAGCAGTAGTAAATGGAACTGGAACTTGAAGAACACGGGAGAGTTGAGGTGGTCTGAACTCCAGTAGCAGAGATGGAAGCAGCGGAGCGCTGACCCGATGAACACAGGAGAGTTGAGATGAGCTGGAACTCTGTAGAAGCAACGGAGGCAGCGGATAGGAATCAGCTGGCTGCAGACACGATGAACACCGGGGAGTTGAGGTGAGAAGGAACTCTGTAGAAGCAACGGAGGCAGCGGATAGGAATCAGCTGATGCAGACACGATGAACACAGGAGAGTTGAAGTGAGTAGGAACTCTGTAGAAACAACGGAGGCAGCGGATAGGAATCAGCTGGTGCAGACACGATGAACACAGGAGAGTTTGAAGTGAGTAGGAACTCTGTAGAAACAACGGAGGCAGCGGATAGGAATCAGCTGGTGTAGACACGATGAACACAGGAGAGTTGAAGTGAGTAGGAACTCTGTAGAAACAACGGAGGCAGCGGATAGGAATCAGCTGGTGTAGACACGATGAACACAGGAGAGTTGAAGTGAGTAGGAACTCTGTAGAAACAACGGAGGCAGCGGATAGGAATCAGCTGGTGTAGACACGATGAACACAGGAGAGTTGAAGTGGTCTGGAAACCACAATAGAAATAACAGGAATCAGCAGGAGCTGAAAACACGAGGAAACACAGGAACACCTTCAGAGGCTCATGGGAATGAGACTCCAAGATCAGGCAACGAGGTATTGACCACAGGTGATTTAAATAGGGAGTGTTGCCTGATCAGCCAATTAATGAAAAGTAACAGATACTGAAGGCTTGAAAGGGCTGCACATGCGCAGACCCTCAGGATGGCGGACGGCCACGGTTCCTAAACACACGAGATGTAGCACTCACAGTCCGGTGAGTGACAGCTATCGTCAGATACCCCCAAAGCTGTACCAGGAAGTCAAGACCATACTACAACAGATGTTGGACAATGGGTTGGTGACCGAAAGTTGGAGCCCTTGGGCCACTCCCATCGTACCTGGTGCAGAAGAGAGCTGGCACTGTTCGGTTCTGCGTGGACTACAGGAAGCTTAACCACTGCGCGGTACGGGATGCTTACCAGTTGCCCCACATTGAAGAGTCCCTAGTGGCCTTGGGACGGGCTAAATACTTTTTCACCCTGGATTTGACCAGCGGCTACTGGCAGGTACCCATAGCCGAGAAGGACCGAGCGAAGACGACGTTTGGACGCCTATGGGGCTTTTCGAGTTTTGCCGGATGCCATTCAAGTTGACCAATGGTACAGCCACTTTTCAGATGTTGATGGAACGCTGCCTGGGAGATTTGAATTTTGAGGCACTACTGATCTACCTGGATGACATAATCCTCTTTGCGCCCGCAGTGGAGGAACATCTGGCCCACCTGGATATGGTGTTCCAAAGACTGGAACGCTTTTGGTCTGAAGTTGAAAACGCGGAAGTGTCACCTGCTAAGGAACCAAGTGGAGTATCTGTGGCACGTGGTATCGCGAGAGGGAGTACGTCGTACCATAGACAAGGTTTCGGCGGTGACGAATTGGCCGACTTCAACCATCACGGAACTCCGAGCCTTCCTGGGCCTGGTAGGCTATTACCGTTGCTTCATCAAGGGGTTCTCCAAGATAGCTGGATCCTTGTTTGACTCGCAGTGGGGGAGCACTGCGGGAACCAAGTCAAGCATTGAGGTGTGGGATGCCCCCCCAAGAAACTGTGCTTGTTCGGCTGAAACAGGAGTTGACCCGGGCTCCAGTACTAGCATACGCCGATTTTAGCAAGCCTTTTATCCTCTACACCGATGGCAGTCATCAAGGGCTTTGGGTGGTGTTGTCCCAGGTATAAGAGGGCAAAGAGCGTGTGATCGCCTATGCCAGACGGACCCTGCATGAATCCGAACAAAACCCAGATAATTATAGTTCCTTTAAACTGGAGTTCTTGGCAGTCGTGTGGGCCATGACCGACAATTTTGCAGAATATCTGACAGCCGTGGAGGTAGAAGTAGTGACGGATAATAGTGCTCTGGTGCACTTGGACTCGGCAAAGCTTGGAGCCTTAGAACAACGGTGGGGAGCCCAGTTGGCTAAGTTCTCCCATCAGTTCCGTTATTGTCCCGGAGGGAGTAATGGTAACGCTGACGCTCCCGGTTCCCCATGGCCACAGGAACCCACTGCGGAGGGTGACACCAATTGGTCTGGTGGAAGGAAGGGTATGCACTACCCTCCTAGAAAATCGGATGCAGGACTGGGCCACAGAATAGCAGAAAGTCCATGGCCTACGCCAGGTACTACAATGGCACCAGCAGCGACATTGGCCCTCTAGGTGGGAGAGGGGGAGCCTCCCTGCAAACGGACAGAAACTCTTAAACAGTTAGAATCAGCTAGCAGTGCAAGAGGGCGTTTTGAGATGCCGCGCCTACCTGGAGCATGAACTACGGCCCGTGTTGCAAATTGTAGTTCTGGCTGGGGCCGCCCGAAAGCTGGTGGAAGAAGTCCATACCCAAGGTGCCAATTTGGGACCCCGGAAAACGGCTCAGTGGCTTAAGCAGCAGTTCTTTTGGCCGGGGTTGTAAGACTTGGTCGAATAGGTTTGCCGAGTGTCGAAGATGCGGGGTGACCAAGCCCACACAACAACAGCCCCCCCATCCATACCATCATGACAGGACGACACTTGGAGCTCCTCATGATAGACTATGTATTAAATGGGGAGTCCACTAGCGGACATCAATACGCCCTGGTCATGACCGACCATTTAACCAAGTTTACGGTGGTGGTGCAGACTAAAGACCAGACGGCCGACTCAGCTGTCAAGGCCATCGTAGAGTGCTTCATCAGGAGGTACGGATGCCCGGAACAAATTCATTTGGATAGGGGAGCCTGTTTTCAGGGTCGCCTAATGCAGGGACTGTGTGATGTATATGGGGTGCGGAAGTCTCAGACCACCTCGTTACATCCCCAGGGAGATGATGCCTGTGAACGGTTCAACCGGACTTTGATACAGATGTTGCGGGTATTGGCGAAGGACCAGAGGATGCGCTGGCAGGCGGTGGTACAGGACCTGGTGTGGGTGAACAACAACCGGATGCATAGCACAACGGGATACATGCCACACTTCTTGATGTTTAGTCGCATGGGAAAAAGCATGCAAGAGATGGCCCTAGAGTTCTCAGAGGATGAACGGTGGACGTGGCCAGGTTGGGTCAAAGAGTAGTGGTGTCTGCTGAAAATTGCCTATAGTGTGGCCAAGACCAACATGGAGGACAAGGTTCACAACGGCGCTGATCGGAGAGCGGTTCCACCGTTTGCCGAAGGGCATCGGGTTTTCGCTCGCGTGTCCCGGCCAGCGGACAAACTAGAGGAAAGGTGGGAAATGGCCCCATACGTAGTTCGGCGATGGCTGGCGCCAGAAAGTCCAACCTGACGAGGGTACTTCATAGTGACAAGCTGAGGCCCTGTCCATTCAATGAGGACCCCTCAGCGGTTCTAGTGGCGGAAGAAAGCGCCACAAGCTCACCGCCAGGAAACGGAGGTGAAGAGTTGTGGGTGGCTTTGCCAGAATGATTCCCACCAGCCCCTGAAGCTGATGAGAACACAACCGGCCCCACGGGAGTGAAAGAGGGTGAAGATTGGGGGACGGCCATACCAGAGGAACCTGCCCCCGATCCTCCTCGGATGGGGCAGGGAGAGGAGAACCCCATCCCAACGACTCCAGAACTCGTACCAGCATCTCGGCGATCCCAAAGGGGTAACTGAGGCGTCCCGGGTCCACGGTTTGCAGATCCTCACTTTGATTGGTCACAATCTGTCATTGCAGGGACCACAACGGAAAACGTGGGAGGGGGGAATGTGAGAGCCTTACCTGATCTCCACAGCGCACATGTACAGCGGCGCCTGGAAATGTTGCCGGGTCGGGGAGCCAATCAGCGCTCCCCGACTGGCCATTGAAACTTTGGTGCCGCCGTGAGCTTTGATTGGCTCGCGGCGGCGATGCGCTGACTTCATCGGGCGTCGGCACGCCGGAATCTATATAAGACGCCTGCGCTGAGGCCCTGGAAGTCAGTCGGCGGCCGTGAGCAAGAAGAGAGGACGGTGTGGGACCGCAGCAGAAAACAGAAGACCGGCCGGCAGCGGAGACAGAGAGCCCTTGTCAGGGCTAAGAGCTACTCTGTCTAGTGAAGACGCGGCGAGGACCAGGAGAACAGAAGAGTCCCGGTGGCAGTTCCTAGAGGATGGTGGTGGCAAAAAGAGGACCTATGCCGAGGTAGTGAGAGGTCACCCTGGATCAGGTAAGGCCCCTTTGGCACCACCTCTCTCGGGCCCACACCCGCACTCTTGACACAAGGCCCGAGCAGCACGCCAGGCACCAGGCCTCAGCACCAGGGCCACTGTGGGCTGTCATTGGGCATTAGGCCTAGAGCCAGGTAGGGGACTCAGTCCAAAAGCAGGGCACAAGGCCCTTAGATAGTTAGAACTGGGCATTAGGTCTATAGCTAGGTAGGGGAATCAGTCCCGCAAGCAGGGCACAAGGCCCTTAGATAGCTAGGACTAAGCAATAGGCCCATAACCAGGTAGCGGGCTCAGCCCTGGAAAGCAGGGCCCAAGGCCCTTAGTTAGTTAGGTTGGTGCATTACGCCCCATTACCAGGGAAGTGCGCAACCCCATAGTCTAGGTGATTCCATTTGGGTGTCTCTTGCTGAGTTCCATGCAGACAGTGTACCGTGAGGTCGGGTGGGGTTCACCTAAATTCCTGGCAGTGTTACTGGCGGTTCCAGGTGGGAACCACCAGACCCAGCAGCGTTTGCTGGCAAGTGTAGCCCTGTTACTTAAACTGCTTGGTGGCCCTCACTACTGGTGAGTAGAGCATTTGACGAGAACGTTCTCTGTTCCAAATACTCACAGCCCCCGTGTCCAGGCCAGAGTAAAACAAGGTGATGGCAGGTGGAACCGAGTAAGTGTCTCCGTTCCTGGCCGTAGCCCCCAAACAGCCCCTTCCTCCTCCCCTCTCCCTTGGTAGGCTCGTCTCTCTTTTGTCTCATCTACAAGAGGAAGGGGAGCGATCGGACAGAAGTAGAGTGGTGGGTTAACTACAGCCGGAAGAAGCAACAACTTCCATAGCAGTCCCTCGGGATCGGGCGAGTACCTCCAGTTAGACCAGGGAAACCACCCTGGTGGGTACGCGGGGTAGCGACCCCCACAGTAGCAATGCTGAATTGAGAATTATTAGTTGAAATAGTTCTTGGCTATTTAACAACACTACTTAAAGATAAGTTACTTAATGTCATACACAACATAGTTATCGGGGATCAATCATCAAAATAGATGTAACATGTTCTTCTAATTTGTGGACAAAGTACTTCTAGATTTAGGGGTGTTCTTTTCTTTGTGAAGATAACTGAAATAAAGAATTGATTTGTTAGTTATACTTCTTAGCAGATGTCATTGTATATAGTGTTCTCCAAGCACAGTTTCCCTGTCCAATAAATCACTGTCCACTGTTACACGTTATGTTAGACAATGATTTCTAAGATACTTCTGTCCATTGAGTTACACTGTAATGCTGTTCAGATAGTTGTGCTGAGTGTACCCAGCTTGGCACTGAGACACTTATCTCTGTAGAAGACACAGGAAGGAGGAATAAAGAACTTACTGCAGACTCGCCAAATCAACAAAACTCTCACTTACTGAAGTCAGGTTCCTGTCGCTCACATCCACGGCGCACAGGTCCGAGGGGATCTTCACGCAATGCGTTTTCATCTGCAAGAGAAGCCGCAGGCAGCTCACAATGGGCAACAGTGCACGGAGACACAACCAGGACCCCCCGCCCTGGCAATGTACCCAGCACTAATATAGATGGGACAACGTACAGAATATAGCCCTCTATGGCGGAGCTGTCAGCTAATCACAGGGAGGGTTAACAGCTACTTTCTAACAAATGAATGAAACTTGCCTGTGATTTAGGTAACTGAGAATGTTTTCAAAGTTTCACGTGACCGGGATATCTACTAACATTGCTTAAACCTTGTAAGTCTACAGAAAACTTCAGCCCCCAATCAGAAATGTGCTGACATTGAAAGGTTGCCTCAGGGTACTGTACATTCACCCGGTGCCAGGAGCGCTGAAGCGGCTGATAAAGGGTAAAATAACCGCGCAGTTTGTACTGGAAGAGTTAATTGCACATATGATTGTGCACTCATTATTGTAAGATTAAAGTCTCTTTAAACGTATTAATATGAAATCATTTAAATGTCCCTTTAACCTACTTCCTGCAATATCAACCTTGATTGACAGAGACAGGTGGTATCATAGGAAAAGTGGGGGTTGCCCACATTGTATAGACAGAAAAAGGGATACGCTGCACTCTCCAAACACATAATTAATGCTGTAGTACAGGGTTTCCCAACCCCAGTCCTCAGGGCTCCCCAACAGGGCAGGTTTTCCGGATCACATGTGACATAATTAGGACCACCTGTGGATCTGTTACAATGTGTCAGTCAGTAATGAACACCTGTGCTCCAGCCAGGAGATATGGAAAACCTGCACTGTTGGGAAACCCTACTGTAGTAACTACTTTTCCATATTAAAAACAGGGAATGTTAATTGCACATATTACAATATATGTTAAACTGACCAACTCCCGCCAAAGTCTTCCCCTTCTGGTCAGTCCTGGCATGATAAAAGGCTTTGTATCTGGGCTACAGGCTGACCTGCCCACAGCTTTACAGGCAAGTCTGTCCCAAGCACTAGCAGCCATGGGAGACCTGGGACTCACCTGACACACAGAGTGATGGGACTTACATTGTATAAACAGACATAGATCAGACAGGGATAGTCTGCGCTCTCCAAACACATAATTAGTGCTTATGTGGGACTAACATTCCCTGTTTTTAGTATAGAGAAGTCGTTAGTACAGCATTAATTATGTATTTGGATAGTGCAGCGTATCCCTGTCTTCTATCATAGGAAAAGTACCAGATAAATTATTAAACGTACAAAATGTTTTTTATTTATAAATCTAACAATGATATTGTGATTCGGGCTAACATATAACCTGCCTCTATGGACACTGACGGGAACCATCCTAATGACTAAGACTGATGGCTCCAAAATAAATATATTTTGCTATATTATCTAGAATGGTTTCATATAATAAAAGGATTGTTCTCATCCCTAACAAACCTGACTTGTTTTCTCCCCACGGCCTCTGCTGAACACACAGAGACATGAAGCCTTTTATGTCCCGGTCATCCAGGGGAGCCAACTGCACCCCTAAATTGTAGTATTGTTACATTCTATGACTCCCTGTGGAAGATGATACAGTATCACATAGAGCCATCATCATGTACCAGGAACGCCGTATCCAGCACACAGTCCGTCTCATCGTCCGTCCTGCTCCTGCTGCAACGTGTAATATCCCTGAGGTCAACTCTCCGCTTCTGTTCCGCTGAGTACACGAAATCCCGAAACCTCTTATCCTGCACATTATTCTGAGCTATCAGCCAGTGTCCGGCCCCTAGGAGGACACAAATATTATCACACATTACAAAGATAGGAACACCGACCTCAACAATGTCCCTTCTTTATGGAGGAAACTAAGTGTGACAATGTTGTCTGCTTCCATGTTCTATCTGTGGATGAAGTTATCCGATGGGAGAGAGTTTGGGTCTGATTCATTAAGAGACATAAACAATTACAATCCGCAAACCTGTACTGCACACGCCCAGAAGCGGACTATACGCCACAGAACACAGCAACGGTCAATTCATCTTCCAGTGCACAGGACACATACTATGGCCTACGATTTCAGGGAAGGAACGGGGCAGTGAAGGGGAGTTTGCCCGTAGTCAATATACATTATTAAAGTAATTTTATCATTTTCAAATAAGCATTGCCCAAGCGATTGTATTGTGTTTCTAACGCACAAAGTTATTTATTTTAGCAGATGTAAATAGTCAACAATTCAATACATTATTATATTGTAATAAAGTACAGTACAGCCAATACCAAAAGTTACATACATACATACCGCGCTCTTATCGCATTACGCTCGCTGCGCAACCACGGGACCCAATGGACAGTATATCTGCTTAGAATACTGTGTCAGAAGTGACTGAGGCTGGTGGGGGATACAGCTATTATATATACAGTCAGTGTTTCATTTTGAACAATAGAGATGACGTAGCTTGCTTCTATAGGTCCAGACGTTGGGTGGGTTCAGGGTAAACAGATCATAGGCTGATTCAATCTAAGGAATCCAAAGGAGGGGGTCGTCTCTCCAGGGGGTCTGCTCCTTTCATAGCCAGCATCATACAAAGGTTTATTCTCTAATATCAATAACTAAAGTATGCAATGTGCGATCTCTTTGCCGACTGCACCGGACAGCTGCTGATGAATGGGGCTTTAATATGACACCAGGCGTGGTACCTTTCCTATAACCTGAACCTTGAATATCACTGAAGTTTACATATAATCACTATATATATATATATATATATATATATATATATATATATATATATATATATATAGACTAATAATAAACCAAATACTATCTGCTCCTAAATTACAGTGTAACGGAACCAATATGAATATGAATTATATAAATAACTAAATGTTGTAATGCGAATGTGTGCGTATTTTACCGTGCGAACGCACCACGCCACGCGTTACGTAGCGTATGGATCGCATTTGCATGGCTAAACAATATTAAACCAATATACTTTCGTTCATCCAATTATACGACTTCAACAGTCCACCCTTTGATAGTATAATAAACTATCACCTTAAAGATGTTATATGCAGGATCTCAGTACCACGTTTCATTGTTATGTAATACAAATCCCCCTTGGTGTATGACCACGCTGTTTGTAGATCTAAACAAGTTATCATAAGAGAGAGTCTTAATCCTCTAAACGATTTCTTCTTTTACTATAGACCGTACATTTCTGGAGCTTGGAGATAACCTTTTGTATGCCCTTCAAGGGTACAATAAAACATGTAATACATTATTTGGAAAGGTACAGAGTACAACAGATCATGTATCAGTTATACAGAATACTCTACTACAGTTCTTCAAGTTTAACAGGTTCATCTGTCCAACGCATGTCTTTAAGCTCATAATACATTTAAACACTTCATGTTCATTAATAGCATTATCCTATGTCTATCAATAATGTCATATACAATCTCCTTCAGCTTGCGTTAATATACACACGTCTAATAATGTCATCAGTTCTTTTCATCAACACTTGTGGGCTGGCTATTGTCTGTTCGTTCTTCCCAGTCTCCCGATACTCAGATTTAACAGTGAGCGGCTTGCAAAGCATTGGGAGACTTCAGACTAAGGGACCTAGGTGTCCTACTTTTTCCCTTAGTGACCTCCCGCCTATAGTTCGGGTACCTCAAGAATATTTAGTGGAAAGAGAACTAACCCTCCTTGATATAATCACTGAGGTACATGTGAGCACGCCCAGCACTTTGTTTGGTCTAAAACCTTACTCTCCCAAGAATGACAATCATTCTCAAGGATGCCTGCTCAAGTCCGGATATTACTGGACTGGCATCGCTGGGCGTATCTCTTTTTTTTAACTATGGGGTCACCGTACTTACGGACGTAATGCTACTCAGACAATAGCCCCTCGCACTTTCTCCAAGCTCCGAGGTTTTCAAATTTTCTTTTACCCCTGAATTGAATAGATTAATTGGCTGGACCGATTATGCTACTAACTTCTCCTTCCTCCCCAATACCTCCTTATCATTACCTGAACCAGTCTTTCTCACCTGCTAATAATCAAAAGAATTAACCGTCCTGAGAAGAGAATGAAATGAGAGAACACAAAACAGGAAAAACTACAACTTCATGCTGGACAACAGTCTTAGCCTTTGGCTCAGGTGCTACTAACTGCATTCAAGGACTTCCAGAACAGACTCATGAGTGCCCTTGGACCCTTCTCTGAGTGTTGGCCCCTCTGCAGTGGGTGGAATGGGCACCAGTGTGTCTCTGCTACCCTTGAAGCCGTGATGCTGGTAGCCTACACCTGGTACCTGTCTGTCAAATAACCTGAGCCTAAGAAATTTCTGCTCCACAACTTACTCTCCCGATCCAACATCCTGACAGTTAATGTGACCTTTCAGGAAACAGTGTTTTGGACGTTCTTGGTTGCTGTCTCACTATTTACCTTCTCTCAAGGTCTAACCTAGCCTCCCAGTTACAATCTCATCTCACTAGGGGTCAAGAACATTTAAAAAACTGACAGGTTAGGTGTCTGCCCAGGAGTGATCTTTTGGTAGCGGGAAAGGACTAGTGGCCGAAGCTATCAGTCACTTCAATCAAGTTCCAACTCTTATTCTATTCAATTCGTTCTACCGAGTGCCACTACTTTATGTTCACACTGGTTTATGGCTAATTGAAAGTATGTGATTTGTTACCACTACTCATACATTATACATCTGTTATTAATAACATGAATACCCCTATCATCTATTATAACTCTAGGACTATCACATTTAATAACAAAAGCTTTGAGTATGACACAGTAATACATTAGACACATTTCAATATACCTTTACCCAGACATATTTCATTGGTACACCAGTGTATACTTGAGGATCCTGCATGGTGGTAATTGGATTACGTGTATTTGTTTTACCTGGAGGAAAACCCATCAGCAGGAGGGATATGGGATGGCTCTATTGGTCTACCTTGTCCATCTTTCCAGAGTCCACCAGACTCCTCACCATATCTCTTCACCTTCCAGACAGTTTATTCCTCAGGTAACACAAATCTTCATATATTAACCAATATGTGTATGCGTGCATGTGTGTGTGTGTTCACCTTTTAGAACTAAAACAATACAACGAAAAACAAAACAAAACATAGATTTGTTAACTGTCACATAAAACCCTGCTGTCTATTTGACAGCTATGTTCTCCCTGGTGTGACAGCCATGTATGGTCGTGTGTGTAAGTGTGGACCTTACTAGCAGCTACTTCAGTTGGTAACTGTGTCACTGTATAAAGACCTCTATGTAGTGTCCTAATCATGTGCTGGTATTGCTATAAAACAATTTCTCAGTCACCTCAACATCGCCCCCTAGACTAGAAAAATGCTGAAGACCAATGTATATCAATCGATTTTCCCTCTGCCAACTCACATGTCATTCTCAGTACCTCACATTCAGCTACTTGACTAAGTGGGAAAGGCAAAGGGGTCTATTTCTATAACACTTTCTTCAAATATAACAGTATCCAGTACATGTCTGTCTAACAGTAAAAAAATATAAAACATGAAAATTCTACATTTTCTAGGGTTTCACATTATGTCGTATCTTGTGGTAAAAATCCTACTCCAATATTCTATACAGAGATGCATATCTGTATGCCTAACTTCCAGCAATCTCCTATCCACCCTTTGTGCATCCATATAAAGGCACATTTTTGAACAGGAGGCACGAATCATAAAACAAAAAAAACAACACAGATATGCAATCTATAAAACATGAATCGTATTTCCACAACAGAACCTTTCTGCTTGAAATCAGCAGTTTCTATACACATGAAAACAAAACCCCTGACTGTTTCTGTAACTCATGTTAATCTAGTGTGTGTATCTCTGAACTTGTCTTATGTAAAAAAAATAAAAATATGTCTTAGCCCCATTGTTGAGACTGTGTCTGATTTTATCTCTACCAGAGCAGAGAGAGAGAGAGAGAGAGAGAGAGAGAGACTAGCGTTTGTGTAAAGAATGAGAAATAAGAAAGCAATGAATGATGGGAATACAAAGATTTGAATACAAACATACATGCAGAAAGGGAGATTTTTACAACAAAATGACAGCTGGATTGGACTCTGACTCTATGGGGAAATAACTGTATTCATTTAACTATGATCCCTCCCAAGAATGACTAGGGGGTCTTAACCGTGCAATCCAGTGTCGTCCGTCATTTGTTCATTAAGAACTCGGTATCTCATTGACTACATACCTTTTCAACGGACTTTCCTAACTTATAATAGAGAAATGTAAAAATTAACTGTTGATGACTCATCTGAGATACATAAACCATATTTTGGAGCAAAGTATGTATATACTTCATTGCTGGATAATGATTCTCAGCCAAACAAATTATCATGAGACACTGCAGTCTAAAACAAAGAGTGTTCCATTTGTCTATTGTTAATTAGTCTTTCAAGAGTAATTCTTCTATTTCTCTATCTCATCCCTTTTAAACACTAAGTTTATATATCTTCTGTGTACCCTTATCTGTGAGAAGAAAAACAAGATAGTTATCTTAAAACAGCAAACAAAACAAACATTTCCATTCTTTTCCATCGGCCAGCGATTTAGGAAAGCAAACATGTGACAACATAAAACAAACAAATAAAATCAACAAAGATTACCGTTCAAATAAGTTTCTTTCTACATTTTGCACATTAATACTTACCACAGATTAACTCTAGAGTCGGCTATATTTCTCCCCCAAAATATTAGTTGTTACAGAGTGTGCAATCAATTGTAGGGGAACCTCTGAGAGAAGTGAACGCCTCCTTTGTGGATGTCTATGTGATTTCCAACCCAGGTATCCATTCTTCTCTCTACACAGTTCCTACTCATGTGTCCCTTCTTACGGCAGTAGAAGCACGTCCCTGTCATGTCTGCACAATGTTTTGCTAGGTGTCCTATTTTATTGCATTGAAAACACTTCCTCAACTCATGTTGTTTCTCTTCCTTTTTACAATCTCTCCTAATGTGTCCTTCTTCTCTGCAATTGTAACATCTCACTATTCTGGGTTTCCTGTTCTGTGGGTTGTATGCTGGTGGTCGTGTGTGCAGTCCCTCTAGTGCTGGGATACTTACCATCATTACCCTATCACTTAGTGTCTCTTTCTGTTCATTTATACTTTTATCATGTCCTATAACTGACTCCCTGAGAGCACTGATTCCTCTCCAGTTTGGTAATGAAGTTTGCACCCTTCTTTTCAAGTTTTCCCTGAGGCCATCCATAAGAACTTTAACATCACCATCTCTGTCCGCTTTCCCATTGGGAACTGTTGTAGTGCAGACAGGATGTAAGTCTACCAAATCACTATGACTAGTTGCTGAAATTGCTGCTGCAGTACAATGGATGTCTTCCCCTGTGTTAACCTTTACATTATTCTCACTACTTTCAGCCGCTGCCCCTGCTGGTGGGATCATTCCTTTTCTTTGTCCTGAAACATTACTTTTAACATTACTTAAAACAACATACAAGTTACTAGTTAGTTTTCACATTTTTTGGTATTGGCTGTACGATCCGCCCCTGACAAATTGCGCTCAGTTCTCCACGCTTTGCAACGCACACTTCCGGTACGCTACTTTTTTTTACGTGTTCTCCTTTCAAACAGAACCTACTAGAGATTTTTATCCGTGGATGGTTTCACAGGCTACGCCCACACACCTCCTAACACAGAAATATCATTGCAGACTAAAGGGCTATCAGCTCCTCGAAACCCTGGACTCTACCACAAAGTCTGTTTTCACCGTATACCCTGTATACTACTTATTTAAATCACGTGCTTCTTCAATACACTGTATGCTACATAAAAAATCCACATACTATCTATTCCCACACCATATACAGCTTAGAATACTGTATATTACCTATAACAGTGTATGCTACATAAAAAAATCCACATACTACCTGAACCCACACCATATACAGCTTAGAATACTGTATATTACCTATAACACCGGATAACCTGTATACTACTTATAAAACCGTATGCTACATAAAAATCCACATACTACCTGAACCCACACCATATACAGCTTAGAATACTGTATATTACCTATAACACCGTATACCCTGTATACTACTTATAACACCGTATGCTACATAAAAAATCCACATACTACTTATTAAACTGCACCGTATGTTACATAAAAAATCCACATACTACCTATTAAATTACACCGTATGTTACGTAAAAAATCCACATACTACCTATTAAATTGTTCTTATTTCAAACACAACCTTGCTCATCCAGTTTCCCTGGTCAGGCAGCAACCGATATCTCTGTCTTTTCAATAGTAAATCACCTCTTTGTCTGTATTCAGCAGTATGCAAATTCTTCCCTTATCTTTATGCATACCAGTCACATACAACCTTTTGTTTTCTGCACAGAAAATAGATTTCCCAAACAATGGTAGTCTTACAGAGGTTTTAACAAATGCTTATATAACAGACTATGAACATATTAACACACATGTAGACTATGTTACATATATAACAGACTATGAACATGATTGTTTAAACACGTGTTAACAATACCAGAAGTTCATACACGCTAAACAGGAAGCACACATACACTAGGCAATGCAATACCCTTTAAAACGCAAAACGACAATAAAAAGAAACATTTTTCTTTCTTGTCCCTAGATTCTAGTTAGCATTCCTTCAGATTACGCAACTACGGACATTCGGCTTCTCAACACAAAATGGACAACATGTTTTGAACACATTGCGTTCTTTCCCATATGAGACGCGTCTGTCAATATCCACCCTTTGTTGAGGAACCGAATTCCGTCAGCGTTGCATACCTTCCGGCAACGTAACCTCCTAACTCAAGAGCCCCCAAATTATTAAAGTAATTTTATCGTTTTGAAATAAGCATTGCCCAAGCGATTGTATTGTGTTTCTAACGCACAAAGTTATTTATTTTAGCAGATGTAAATAGTCAACAATTCAATACATTATTATATTGTAATAAAGTACAGTACAGCCAATACCAAAAGTTACATACATACATACCGCGCTCTTATCGCATTGCGCTTGCTGCGCAACCACGGGACCCAATGGACAGTATATCTGCTTAGAATACTGTGTCAGAAGTGACTGAGGCTGGTGGGGGATACGGCTATTATATATACAGTCAGTGTTTCATTGTGAACAATAGAGATGACGTAGCTTGCTTCTATAGGTCCAGACGTTCGGTGGGTTCAGGGTAAACAGATCATAGGCTGATTCAATCTAAGGAATCCAAAGGAGGGGGTCATCTCTCCAGGGGGTCTGCTCCTTTCATAGCCAGCATCATACAAAGGTTTATTCTCTAATATCAATAACTAAAGTATGCAATGTGTGATCTCTTTGCGGACTGCACCGGACAGCTGCTGATGAATGGGGCTTTAATATGACACCAGGCGTGGTACCTTTCCTATAACCTGAACCTTGAATATCACTGAAGTGTACATATAATCACTATATATATATATATATATATATATATATATATATATATATAGACTAATAATAAACCAAATACTATCTGCTCCTAAATTACAGTGTAACGGAACCAATATGAATATGAATTATATAAATAACTAAATGTTGTAATGTGAGTGTGTGCGTATTTTACCGTGCGAACGCACCACGCCACGCGTTACGTAGCGTACGGATCGCATTTGCATGGCTAAACAATATTAAACCAATATACTTTCGTTCATCCAATTATACGACTTCAACAACATTCAAGGGGTGCCAATCGTGAGCACACGCAGCAATGTCTGATTCAAGCTCTGAGCCGTATCTCTGGCTCCAGGTACAGGGTTAGTCTAAGTCCTGATCAGTAGTAATGACGGCTGTGTATACAGCTATAATGTGTCTGTATCAGGAGCAACTGTAACAATGTATTTTATGTTCAGTAGACATTAATTACATCCTAATAAATGTTATTCATGGAGAGAGAAAAAACAAAAACAACTTTTTTATTTTTTAACATTTTGCCATTAATGACTATATTATTAACAGGTGACATTTATTGAAAAGAGTTTTTTCTGTGGGTTCTGAGTTTATATTCCACACATGTATTGGACATATCCTGTCTTGTGTAGCAGACCTACACCCGAATTCATCACCGCTCCTCCGGGAGTGCGTGCACCCGTTTCATGCGCATTACGTCCCTTTCATCATCATCATATATTTATATAGTGCTAACATATTCCGTAGCGCTTTATATGTCCCTTTA
Organism: Mixophyes fleayi; assembly: GCF_038048845.1. Lineage (NCBI taxonomy): Eukaryota > Metazoa > Chordata > Amphibia > Anura > Limnodynastidae > Mixophyes > Mixophyes fleayi. The sequence continues at coordinate 1,203,884 of NC_134403.1, read as the reverse complement.
TGTACAACAGGCAGCCATAAGTGGGGTCTTCTCTCCCCCTCCCAACAAATGTCTGAAAGTAAATTAATTCTCTGTGCAGTATGAAGGGGCCCGGAGCAGGTAAGGACAAGACAACAAGAACAATTGTGGTGCTTCCAATGGGCTGTTTGGAGCAGGTACCGGCACTAAATGCACATGTTAGATACAGTTTAGATAATTATGTGTAATGCATAGGACAAATCATATGGAAGATGGGGATGGGTGCTGGTCATTCCCCAGGCCTCAGCCATGGCAGAACGGCTGCTCCCTGCACTTAGACACGACGCGTCGGCATGGAGCAGACAGCTGGCAGCCCTGATGTTGGAGCAGGGGGGGATCTACCACCCCGTCATGTGCTCTGACACCCCTTACACTGCTGGTAAAACAGAGTTTATGCTCCTGGCAATTAAAGGGATTACGAATGACAGGTAAAATCTACAGAGTCACTATTCCCAGGACAATGACATGTGGGGGGGGTAAGACAAAGACTCTGCTGGGAGGAGGAGAGAAAAGACAACATAACAAACTTTACATAGATATAAATACAGACACATTCATACAAAGTCCTGATACTGCCTGATTGGTTTACACTGAGCAATTAATTAACATTATATTGATGATATTATTATTGTTGCTTATACAATGTACATACAGTTGCTGTGATCCAATTTCACTGATTATTGTCAACAAATGACAAACAATTTACCTCTAGTAGATGTTCGGAAAAGACTCCTAGCCGGGAAGCAATTGGTCATGTGTGGTCCACCGGAGGCCATTCTGTACAATCCCGCAGCCTCTGTTTATACAACAATGGTGAGAACGTTAGTGATTGTCCTATGTATGTAGAAATATTCTCCTTAACAGCGTGTTGGACTGAGATGCAATCTGCACTTCATATATCTTATATGATCTGATATTCCCATATATCGTATATTATCTAATACTAACTCAATTCTTAATTACTACTTACAATTAACAATGGCATGCATCATCATCATCATCTATTTGTATAGCGCCACCGATTCTGCAGCGCTGTACAGAGAACTCACTCACATCAGTCCCTGCCCCATTGGAGCTTACAGTCTAAATTCCCTAACATACATACACATCAAACCTATTATAATTCAGGCAGCCCAGACAGACCGTTTAACGTCCATCCAGGTTTAATCACGATGATTCATGTTCTGGATGCGGCTGTATAAAATAACAGGCATGTAGTATGATGTTACAACCCCTTAATCTACTCCATACCTGAACTGCACTTTTCAGCCATGTTGTTATCAGGAAGTATCAGATAGAATACTTCAGGTGTTAAATTCCACCTCCACAGGGAACACTCAGGAGTTGAGTGAATTAAGCTACCATTGTTATTTCTGTTTGCTCCCCATTGTCCACTAGTGAGCTCTCAGACAGCCAGGAGCCTGACTCAGCAGGGGTCACCTGAGTGAAGACACCTGGGGAGGTGGCTGGATAGTGTAAGCAGCCCACAAATCAAGACCTTTTACAACTTCCCTGGACAGGCAGATCTCAAGGCGGGATTAGGAGGTGATAAAAGAGGCTACCCTGGGAGCTGGACACATGTGTGACTGACTTTGACCAAGAGGTGATGCTCTGCCAGAGAGTTGCTGTGGAAAATATCTCACTGGATTTATCTGAACTGGTTCCCTCACCTGTTGGACCTGCTATCATTACGGGGCTGTGCTGTATTTAATCCCCCTACCCCCCTCCCTCTCCTGTCCCCCTCCTACTTCCCTCCTTTTCATTCTCCTCTCCACCCCCTTTCCGTCTCTGCCTCCGTTCTCCCCATTCCCTCCTCCTACCATTGTGTCTCTGTCCGTCCTACCCTCCCCTTAGATTGTACGCTCCTCCGAGCAGGACCTCCTCTCCTTCTGTTCTCCACCACCTTAACTCTGCTCTCCAGCTCCTTGTCTCCTCCGTGAGGTCCTCCGTGCCCCTGTCTCTACCCCGCTGGGGGCGCTCACCTCTAATCTAGCTGTTCATTGAGCTTCTGAGTTACTGTGATTTCTGTTAACTGTACTGTGCTGTCTCACCCTGTATCGTGTTTCTGTCTGTCCCTGTACGGCGCTACGGATACCTAGTGGCGCCCTATAAATAAAAATTAATAATACTAATAATCCTGTTCTGCAGAATAAATCATCCTTCTATTTTTCCTCTAATACCGTGTCTGAGTGATGTGAGAACCACATATCCGCACAGGCTGGATCACGTAAAAATCATTTATTGTAGATATTTATTTCTATTAGTGGTGCTGGCGCCACGTTACACCATTGCAAACTTACTGATTTATTTATATTGTGTTGTACTTCTGTACTTCTGTATAGGAAATGTATTTATTTCTAAGACAGGGCCAGGGGTGGAGAATGGTTCTTGTAACTTTTCTATAGGAAGCCTCCTGCTAATCAATTATTTTCAGGTGATGTGACCGGCACATCTTTTTATCCTGAAAGCAGCACAGAGAGTCGTTACTATTGGTAGTAGCGGCACTTTGCTCCCTTTCCTATATCGTGTTCTACGGCAACCACTACTTCCCCGGTGGTCTAGGAGGACACAGGAAGTGGGGCAGGACTCCAATGTCCATACTGCGCTACTGCGCATGGCCAGACCTCTGAAACCGGAAGTTCGGCTGTTCGCGCCTCACTCCCATTACAGACACTGAAGAGACAACGCATCACAGTAAGCTGCTGCCGAATATAATATACAGCCCGCAGAAGTGCCCAGTATATAACCAGAGGCTCCTACGGTATCCAACATATATAGTAGGAGAGTCTGTGCCACAAAATAAACTGCACGGCTGTAGCATACATATATATTGTATATATACCAGTGTGTACTGTATATCTGTATGGCCTGATTGCTGCAACTGTTGTCACTGCTGAGTACTAACAAGCAGCTGTGAGTACCTGCATTCATCTGTTACTGCTGTACTACTAGCAGCTGAGTACCTGCATTCATCTGTTGTTACTGCTGTACTACGAGCAGCTGTGAGTACCTGCATTCATCTGTTGTTACTGCTGTACTACGAGCAGCTGTGAGTACCTGCATTCATCTGTTGTTACTGCTGTACTACGAGCAGCTGTGAGTACCTGCATTCATCTGTTACTGCTGTACTACGAGCAGCTGTGAGTACCTGCATTCATCTGTAACTGCTGTACTACGAGCAGCTGTGAGTACCTGCATTCATCTGTAACTGCTGTACTACGAGCAGCTGTGAGTACCTGCATTCATCTGTTGTTACTGCTGTACTACGAGCAGCTGTGAGTACCTGCATTCATCTGTTACTGCTGTACTACGAGCAGCTGTGAGTACCTGCATTCATCTGTCGTTACTGCTGTACTACGAGCAGCTGTGAGTACCTGCATTCATCTGTAACTGCTGTACTACGAGCAGCTGTGAGTACCTGCATTCATCTGTCGTTACTGCTGTACTACGAGCAGCTGTGAGTACCTGCATTCATCTGTTGTTACTGCTGTACTACTAGCAGCTGTGAGTACCTGCATTCATCTGTAACTGCTGTACTACGAGCAGCTGTGAGTACCTGCATTCATCTGTCGTTACTGCTGTGCTACGAGCAGCTGTGAGTACCTGCATTCATCTGTTGTTACTGCTGTACTACTAGCAGCTGTGAGTACCTGCATTCATCTGTTACAGCTGAATACTGCTGTACTACTAGCAGCTGTGAGTACCTGCATTCATCTGTTACTGCTGAATACTGCTGTACTACTAGCAGCTGAGAGTACCTGCATTCATCTGTTAATGCTGAATACTGCTGTACTAACAAGCAGCTGTGAGTACCTGCATTCATCTGTTACTGCTGAATACTGCTGTACTACTAGCAGCTGAGAGTACCTGCATTCATTTGTTACTGCTGTACTACGAGCAGCTGTGAGTACCTGCATTCATCTGTTGTTACTGCTGTACTACTAGCAGCTGTGAGTACCTGCATTCATCTGTTACTGCTGAATACTGCTGTAATACTAGCAGCTGTGAGTACCTGCATTCATCTGTTGTTACTGCTGTACTACTAGCAGCTGTGAGTACCTGCATTCATCTGTTACTGCTGTACTACGAGCAGCTGTGAGTACCTGCATTCATCTGTTACTGCTGTACTACGAGCAGCTGTGAATACCTGCATTCATCTGTTGTTACTGCTGTACTACGAGCAGCTGTGAGTACCTGCATTCATCTGTTGTTACTGCTGTACTACGAGCAGCTGTGAGTACCTGCATTCATCTGTTACTGCTGTACTACGAGCAGCTGTGAGTACCTGCATTCATCTGTTACTGCTGTACTACGAGCAGCTGTGAATACCTGCATTCATCTGTTGTTACTGCTGTACTACGAGCAGCTGTGAGTACCTGCATTCATCTGTTGTTACTGCTGTACTACGAGCAGCTGTGAGTACCTGCATTCATCTGTTACTGCTGTACTACGAGCAGCTGTGAGTACCTGCATTCATCTGTTACTGCTGTACTACGAGCAGCTGTGAGTACCTGCATTCATCTGTTACTGCTGTACTACGAGCAGCTGTGAGTACCTGCATTCATCTGTTACTGCTGTACTATGGGCAGCTGTGAGTACCTGCATTCATCTGTTACTGCTGTACTACGAGCAGCTGTGAGTACCTGCATTCATCTGTTACTGATGTACTACGAGCAGCTGTGAGTACCTGCATTCATCTGTTGTTACTGCTGTACTACGAGCAGCTGTGAGTACCTGCATTCATCTGTAACTGCTGTACTACGAGCAGCCGTGAGTACCTGCATTCATCTGTTGTTACTGCTGTACTACGAGCAGCTGTGAGTACCTGCATTCATCTGTTACTGCTGTACTACGAGCAGCTGTGAGTACCTGCATTCATCTGTTACTGCTGTACTATGGGCAGCTGTGAGTACCTGCATTCATCTGTTACTGCTGTACTACGAGCAGCTGTGAGTACCTGCATTCATCTGTTGTTACTGCTGTACTACGAGCAGCTGTGAGTACCTGCATTCATCTGTTGTTACTGCTGTACTACGAGCAGCTGTGAGTACCTGCATTCATCTGTTGTTACTGCTGTACTACGAGCAGCTGTGAGTACCTGCATTCATCTGTAACTGCTGTACTACGAGCAGCTGTGAGTACCTGCATTCATCTGTTGTTACTGCTGTACTACGAGCAGCTGTGAGTACCTGCATTCATCTGTTACTGCTGTACTACGAGCAGCTGTGAGTACCTGCATTCATCTGTTGTTACTGCTGTACTACGAGCAGCTGTGAGTACCTGCATTCATCTGTTACTGCTGTACTACGAGCAGCTGTGAGTACCTGCATTCATCTGTTACTGCTGTACTACGAGCAGCTGTGAGTACCTGCATTCATCTGTTACTGCTGTACTACGAGCAGCTGTGAGTACCTGCATTCATCTGTTGTTACTGCTGTACTACGAGCAGCTGTGAGTACCTGCAATTATCTGTTGTTACTGCTGTACTACGAGCAGCTGTGAGTACCTGCATTCATCTGTTACTGCTGTACTACGAGCAGCTGTGAGTACCTGCATTCATCTGTTGTTACTGCTGTACTACGAGCAGCTGTGAGTACCTGCATTCATCTGTTACTGCTGTACTACAAGCAGCTGTGAGTACCTGCATTCATCTGTTATCATCTTTAATAAACAGAAACCTGTTACAGAAGTGTTGTGACTTAATATCCCCATTACCACCGCTGACACCTTTACTAACATCAGAAGGTATAACAGTTTCCTGTGATCCAGCCTTGTTAAAGTGAAAGGAGGCATCTGAACAACGTGATTTAGGATATCACAGATTGATATAACATTTGTTAACTTTGCATTGCTTTTAAATCCACGTTTGGAGAACATATTACATCCTGATACTAAATATCTGATGTATTTTCTCATTCTTTGTGGAGCCATCTAGGATCAGAGGCGGGGTTACCCCCCACTAACATGTGTGTCAGAATGTATATATAAGGAGCACTGTCTTACCGTGTAATGTATCATTAATACATCTGTACTTCTGGATATCACTAGTACCTCAAACTAGTGTAACTGTCCTTACTAGGACACATGAACTAATAAACATCACTGCTTCTAGAGCATAGAGCCTTTGACGCCTACTTACCTGCTGTATATCCTGTGACCTACAGATTAGACCAATGTAATGCGTTATCTGGCTGTTCTAGCCAGGTGCCCAGTGAGGGAGTACACTAGCCAGGTGCCCAGTGAGGGAGTACACTAGCCAGGTGCCCAGTGAGGGGGTACACTAGCCAGGTGCCCAGTGAGGGCTACACTAGCCAGGTGCCCAGTGAGGGGGTAAACTAGCCAGGTGCCCAGTGAGGGGGTACACTAGCCAGGTGCCCAGTGAGGGAGTACACTAGCCAGGTGCCCAGTGAGGGGGTACACTAGCCAGGTGCCCAGTGAGGGAGTACACTAGCCAGGTGCCCAGTGAGGGAGTACACTAGCCAGGTGCCCAGTGAGGGAGTACACTAGCCAGGTGCCCAGTGAGGGGGTACACTAGCCAGGTGCCCAGTGAGGGGGTACACTAGCCAGGTGCCCAGTGAGGGGGTACACTAGCCAGGTGCCCAGTGAGGGGGTACACTAGCCAGGTGCCCAGTGAGGGGTGACACTAGCCAGGTGCCCAGTGAGGGGGTACACTAGCCAGGTGCCCAGTGAGGGGGTACACTAGCCAGGTGCCCAGTGAGGGGGTACACTAGCCAGGTGCCCAGTGAGGGAGTACACTAGCCAGGTGCCCAGTGAGGGAGTACACTAGCCAGGTGCCCAGTGAGGGGGTACACTAGCCAGGTGCCCAGTGAGGGGGTACACTAGCCAGGTGCCCAGTGAGGGGGTACACTAGCCAGGTGCCCAGTGAGGGAGTACACTAGCCAGGTGCCCAGTGAGGGGGTACACTAGCCAGGTGCCCAGTGAGGGGGTACACTAGCCAGGTGCCCAGTGAGGGGGTACACTAGCCAGGTGCCCAGTGAGGGGGTACACTAGCCAGGTGCCCAGTGAGGGAGTACACTAGCCAGGTGCCCAGTGAGGGGGTACACTAGCCAGGTGCCCAGTGAGGGGGTACACTAGCCAGGTGCCCAGTGAGGGGTGACACTAGCCAGGTGCCCAGTGAGGGAGTACACTAGCCAGGTGCCCAGTGAGGGAGTACACTAGCCAGGTGCCCAGTGAGGGGTGACACTAGCCAGGTGCCCAGTGAGGGAGTACACTAGCCAGGTGCCCAGTGAGGGAGTACACTAGCCAGGTGCCCAGTGAGGGGTGACACTAGCCAGGTGCCCAGTGAGGGGGTACACTAGCCAGGTGCCCAGTGAGGGGGTACACTAGCCAGGTGCCCAGTGAGGGGGTACACTAGCCAGGTGCCCAGTGAGGGGGTACACTAGCCAGGTGCCCAGTGAGGGGTGACACTAGCCAGGTGCCCAGTGAGGGAGTACACTAGCCAGGTGCCCAGTGAGGGGGTACACTAGCCAGGTGCCCAGTGAGGGGTGACACTAGCCAGGTGCCCAGTGAGGGAGTACACTAGCCAGGTGCCCAGTGAGGGAGTACACTAGCCAGGTGCCCAGTGAGGGAGTACACTAGCCAGGTGCCCAGTGAGGGAGTACACTAGCCAGGTGCCCAGTGAGGGGGTACACTAGCCAGGTGCCCAGTGAGGGGGTAAACTAGCCAGGTGCCCAGTGAGGGAGTACACTAGCCAGGTGCCCAGTGAGGGAGTACACTAGCCAGGTGCCCAGTGAGGGGGTACACTAGCCAGGTGCCCAGTGAGGGGGTACACTAGTCAGGTGCCCAGTGAGGGGGTACACTAGCCAGGTGCCCAGTGAGGGGGTACACTAGCCAGGTGCCCAGTGAGGGGTGACACTAGCCAGGTGCCCAGTGAGGGAGTACACTAGCCAGGTGCCCAGTGAGGGAGTACACTAGCCAGGTGCCCAGTGAGGGGGTACACTAGTCAGGTGCCCAGTGAGGGAGTACACTAGCCAGGTGCCCAGTGAGGGGGTACACTAGCCAGGTGCCCAGTGAGGGGTGACACTAGCCAGGTGCCCAGTGAGGGAGTACACTAGCCAGGTGCCCAGTGAGGGAGTGCACTAGCCAGGTGCCCAGTGAGGGAGTACACTAGCCAGGTGCCCAGTGAGGGAGGACACTAGCCAGGTGCCCAGTGAGGGAGTACACTAGCCAGGTGCCCAGTGAGGGAGTACACTAGCCAGGTGCCCAGTGAGGGGGTACACTAGCCAGGTGCCCAGTGAGGGGGTACACTGGCAGCGAGAGTTACCCAGAAGAACGCGGTTCTGGGTGCCAGTGTAGGAGCCTGGTGGTGGCAACAAGCCACCCCGACTGCAGTTAGAGGACGCATTTGGGATAAAGAAATGGGGACGTAGGCAAGGCAAGCCTGTCCCCAGCAACACTCGTACAGGGTGACATAAGTGGTACATCCTGTCACACAGGAATCCCAGCCCTGAAGAGCCCATTCTGCAGAATGGGGACCTATGTTATTTAAAAAATTAATTTGAGCAAAAAGCAATTATTGGAACCTTGAACTACTCCCTACAAAGAAGTGAGACATCATAATATCACATGTTACCCTGATTCACTGAGCACCGGCACATTACTGGAGAAGCTCTTATTACAAGGGACTGTATATTCAATTAACACTTTAAAAATTAGAATATGTGAGAACTCTGAGACACTTATTATCAGTGCGATACACGGCAGGGTCGGGGTGATGGCGCTCTCTCTCTGTATCCTCACACACTCCAAAAACATACTATTATTATTATCTTTAATTTATAAGGCACCACAAAGGGTCCGCAGTGCCGTACATAACATACCAAAAACAGTGAGATGAGATGTGTATGTGTGTGTGTGTGTGTGTGTGTGTGTGTGTTAGGGGATTTAGACTGTAAGCTCCAATGGGGCAGGGACTGATGTGAGTGAGTTCTCTGTACAGCGCTGCGGAATTAGTGGCGCTATATAAATCACTGATGATGATACAGATACTGAGAACGTGAGAGGTGGTACTGAGCAGTTGTATATACAGGATAACAGCAGATACTGAGGACAGGAGAGGTGGTACTGAGCAGTTGTATATACAGGATAACAGCAGATACTGAGGACAGGAGAGGTGGTACTGAGCAGTTGTATATACAGGATAAGAGCAGATACTGAGGACAGGAGAGGTGGTACTGAGCAGTTGTATATACAGGATAAGAGCAGATACTGAGAACATGAGAGGTGGTACTGAGCAGTTGTATATACAGGATAACAGCAGATACTGAGAACATGAGAGGTGGTACTGAGCAGTTGTATATACAGGATAAGAGCAGATACTGAGGACATGAGAGGTGGTGCTGAGCAGTTGTATATACAGCATAAGAGCAGATACTGAGAACATGAGAGGTGGTACTGAGCAGTTGTATATACAGGATAAGAGCAGATACTGAGAACATGAGAGGTGGTGCTGAGCAGTTGTATATACAGGATAAGAGCAGATACTGAGGACATGAGAGGTGGTACTGAGCAGTTGTATATACAGGATAAGAGCAGATACTGAGAACATGAGAGGTGGTACTGAGCAGTTGTATATACAGGATAAGAGCAGATACTGAGGACATGAAACGTGGTACTGAGCAGTTGTATATACAGGATAAGAGCAGATACTGAGGACAAGAGAGGTGGTACTGAGCAGTTGTATATACAGGATAAGAGCAGATACTGAGAACATGAGAGGTGGTACTGAGCAGTTGTATATACAGGATAAGAGCAGATACTGAGGACAAGAGAGGTGGTACTGAGCAGTTGTATATACAGGATAAGAGCAGATACTGAGGACATGAAACGTGGTACTGAGCAGTTGTATATACAGGATAAGAGCAGATACTGAGGACAAGAGAGGTGGTACTGAGCAGTTGTATATACAGGATAAGAGCAGATACTTAGGACATGAGAGGTGGTACTGAGCAGTTGTATATACAGGATAAGAACAGATACTGAGGACAAGAGAGGTGGTACTGAGCAGTTGTATATACAGGATAAGAGCAGATACTGAGAACATGAGAGGTGGTACTGAGCAGTTGTATATACAGGATAAGAGCAGATACTGAGGACATGAGAGGTGGTACTGAGCAGTTGTATATACAGGATAAGAGCAGATACTGAGGACATGAGAGGTGGTACTGAGCAGTTGTATATACAGGATAAGAGCAGATACTGAGGACATGAGAGGTGGTGCTGAGCAGTTGTATATACAGGATAAGAGCAGATACTTAGGACATGAGAGGTGGTACTGGGCAGTTGTATATACAGGATAAGAACAGATACTGAGGACATGAGAGGTGGTACTGAGCAGCTGTATATACAGGATAAGAGCAGATAGTGAGAACATGAGAGGTGGTACTGAGCAGTTGTATATACAGGATAAGAGCAGATACTGAGGACATGAGAGGTGGTGCTGAGCAGTTGTATATACAGGATAAGAACAGATACTGAGGACATGAGAGGTGGTACTGAGCAGTTGTATATACAGGATAAGAGCAGATACTGAGGACATGAGAGGTGGTGCTGAGCAGTTGTATATACAGGATAAGAGCAGATACTGAGGACAGGAGAGGTGGTATTGAGCAGTTGTATATACAGGATAAGAGCAGATACTGAGGACAGTAGAGGTGGTACTGAGCAGTTGTATATACAGGATAAGAGCAGATACTGAGGACAGGAGAGGTGGAACTGTATAGTTGTATATACAGGATAAGAGCAGATACTGAGAACATGAGAGGTGGTACTGAGAAGTTGTATATACAGGATAGGAGCAGATACTGAGGATATGAGGTGGTACTGAGCAGTTGCATATACAGGATAAGAGCAGATACTGAGGACATGAGAGGTGGTACTGAGCAGTGGTATATACAGGATAAGAGCAGATACTGAGAACATGAGAGGTTGTACTGAGCAGTTGTATATACAGGATAGGAGCAGACACTGAGGACATGAGAGGTGGTACTGAGCAGTTGTATATACAGTATAAGAACAGATACTGAGAACATGAGAGGTGGTACTGGGCAGTGGTATATACAGGATAAGAGCAGATACTGAGAACATGAGAGGTGGTACTGAGCAGTTGTATATACAGGATAAGAGCAGATACTGAGAACATGAGAGGTGGTGCTGAGCAGTTGTATATACAGGATAAGAGCAGATACTGAGGACATGAGAGGTGGTACTGAGCAGTTGTATATACAGGATAAGAGCAGATACTGAGAACATGAGAGGTGGTACTGAGCAGTTGTATATACAGGATAAGAGCAGATACTGAGGACATGAAACGTGGTACTGAGCAGTTGTATATACAGGATAAGAGCAGATACTGAGGACAAGAGAGGTGGTACTGAGCAGTTGTATATACAGGATAAGAGCAGATACTGAGAACATGAGAGGTGGTACTGAGCAGTTGTATATACAGGATAAGAGCAGATACTGAGGAAAAGAGAGGTGGTACTGAGCAGTTGTATATACAGGATAAGAGCAGATACTGAGGACATGAAACGTGGTACTGAGCAGTTGTATATACAGGATAAGAGCAGATACTGAGGACAAGAGAGGTGGTACTGAGCAGTTGTATATACAGGATAAGAGCAGATACTTAGGACATGAGAGGTGGTACTGAGCAGTTGTATATACAGGATAAGAACAGAAACTGAGGACAAGAGAGGTGGTACTGAGCAGTTGTATATACAGGATAAGAGCAGATACTGAGAACATGAGAGGTGGTACTGAGCAGTTGTATATACAGGATAAGAGCAGATACTGAGGACATGAGAGGTGGTACTGAGCAGTTGTATATACAGGATAAGAGCAGATACTGAGGACATGAGAGGTGGTACTGAGCAGTTGTATATACAGGATAAGAGCAGATACTGAGGACATGAGAGGTGGTGCTGAGCAGTTGTATATACAGGATAAGAGCAGATACTTAGGACATGAGAGGTGGTACTGGGCAGTTGTATATACAGGATAAGAACAGATACTGAGGACATGAGAGGTGGTACTGAGCAGTTGTATATACAGGATAAGAGCAGATAGTGAGAACATGAGAGGTGGTACTGAGCAGTTGTATATACAGGATAAGAGCAGATACTGAGGATATGAGAGGTGGTACTGAGCAGTTGTATATACAGGATAAGAGCAGATACTGAGGATATGAGAGGTGGTACTGAGCAGTTGTATATACAGGATAAGAACAGATACTGAGGACATGAGAGGTGGTACTGAGCAGTTGTATATACAGGATAAGAGCAGATACTGAGGACATGAGAGGTGGTGCTGAGCAATTGTATATACAGGATAAGAGCAGATACTGAGAACATGAGAGGTGGTACTGAGCAGTTGTATATACAGGATAAGAACAGATACTGAGGACATGAGAGGTGGCACTGAGCAGTTGTATATACAGGATAAGAGCAGATACTGAGAACGTGAGAGGTGGTACTGAGCAGTTGTATATACAGGATAAGAGCAGATACTGAGGACAGGAGAGGTGGTACTGAGCAGTTGTATATACAGGATAAGAGCAGATACTGAGGACAGGAGAGGTGGTACTGAGCAGTTGTATATACAGGATAAGAGCAGATACTGAGAACATGAGAGGTGGTACTGAGCAGTTGTATATACAGGATAACAGCAGATACTGAGAACATGAGAGGTGGTACTGAGCAGTTGTATATACAGGATAAGAGCAGATACTGAGGACATGAGAGGTGGTGCTGAGCAGTTGTATATACAGGATAAGAGCAGATACTGAGGACATGAGAGGTGGTACTGAGCAGTTGTATATACAGGATAAGAGCAGATAGTAAGAACATGAGAGGTGGTACTGAGCAGTTGTATATACAGGATAAGAGCAGATACTGAGGACATGAGAGGTGGTGCTGATAAGTTGTATATACAGGATAAGAGCAGATAGTGAGAACATGAGAGGTGGTACTGAGCAGATGTATATACAGGATAAGAGCAGATAGTGAGAACATGAGAGGTGGTACTGAGCAGTTGTATATACAGGATAAGAACAGATACTGAGGACAGGAGAGGTGGTACTGAGCAGTTGTATATACAGGATAAGAGCAGATACTGAGAACATGAGAGGTGGTACTGAGCAGATGTATATACAGGATAAGAGCAGATAGTGAGAACATGAGAGGTGGTACTGAGCAGTTGTATATACAGGATAAGAACAGATACTGAGGACAGGAGAGGTGGTACTGAGCAGTTGTATATACAGGATAAGAGCAGATACTGAGGACATGAAACGTCGTACTGAGCAGTTGTATATACAGGATAAGAGCAGATACTGAGGACAAGAGAGGTTGTACTGAGCAGTTGTATATACAGGATAAGAGCAGATACTGAGAACATGAGAGGTGGTACTGAGCAGTTGTATATACAGGATAAGAGCAGATACTGAGGATATGAGAGGTGATACTGAGCAGTTGTATATACAGGATAAGAGCAGATACTGAGGACATGAGAGGTGGTACTGAGCAGTTGTATATACAGGATAAGAGCAGATACTGAGGACATGAGAGGTGGTGCTGAGCAGTTGTATATACAGGATAAGAGCAGATACTGAGGACATGAGAGGTGGTGCTGATAAGTTGTATATACAGGATAAGAGCAGATAGTGAGAACATGAGAGGTGGTACTGAGCAGATGTATATACAGGATAAGAGCAGATAGTGAGAACATGAGAGGTGGTACTGAGCAGTTGTATATACAGGATAAGAACAGATACTGAGGACAGGAGAGGTGGTACTGAGCAGTTGTATATACAGGATAAGAGCAGATACTGAGGAAAAGAGAA